>NC_041397.2:236987865-237265365 GCF_900747795.2 Erpetoichthys calabaricus
AGAGAACTGGGTCTCATAATTGCTGCTTCTTAAGTGCTCCTTCTCTTTCTTTCTCAACAAGAAAATCACACATTTAAACATTATTTTTATCCATCCATTCATCCATCGATCAAAATCCAGTATTATAGTGTTGTTTTTTCAGTAACAGATTTTGCACATGCATGTCAAACCACAGCTAAAATGTTACAATTATTTTCACGAGCCATGCTTTAAAGAAGTTATTGAAAGAGCAGCGCTCATTAAAGATGTTGGCAGGTAAGGGAGGATGCGACCCTGCCGTAACAGTTAGGAAAAAGGTTATCATTAACTCTGTGCATGTTCCTGAAATGGCCTGTAGATGATTTGTAGACATAAATTAGCCCCCAGAGAATGTCAGCAGGTTGTTCATTCTTGATTTACAATAAATTGGGACGACACAATGCAATCTCACATGCACGCTTTCTTCTGAGTCTGGCCTATTTTGAGCTAACCCCGAGGACAGAATATCAACATCCGTGTTAAGCAGATGCTACAGGGTATAATACCTTTGCTACTTTTTTGAATTTTTTTGAAGCCAAGAGTTTGGGCTCCTTGATGATGAATGCATGAGATTTATCTCAGAGAGGTAGCTCTGTATCTGTTTTGAACCTGACCACCCAAGTTTTGATTTTAATTTGCCTTTCTGGATCCTGCTTTATTTGCATTCTCTCCACTTGTTTGTGTGTGTGTTTCCCCCGGGACTCTGGTTTCATCCCACATGCTAAAGCTGTAGATTGTTAGATTAATCAGAATATGAGTGAATGCATGTGAAAAAGTGATAGAATGGTGCCCAGTGCATGGTGGTTCTTAATTTGCTCTTGATGTTGCTATGATAGGCTTTTCTTCCATTATCCTGGGTGGGTGGATGCAGCAGAATTCTCTCCTCCTAACTCATTTGTCTTTATTCTGCTCATCCAATTGAACTTGGTTACACTCCACTGCTTACTAAAGCACTGAATCAGTAATTTCAATAGTTTCAGATTTCTACTTTAAAGAAGATTTTGCATGCTGTTCCTGGGAGATATGTGACTGCAGCTGAAAGTTGGATTTAGACTGCGAGTCAGATGTTGCTTGACAGATTGCCGTTATCTCATCTCAAGTTCATTAGTGAATCTTTCCTGAATGTCTCTGTCATGCACTTAATTCTGGATTGGCTGCAGTTTCTTTTCCTTTAGAAAGTTAGCATGAGCACAGTGACCCATCTCAGTCGTAGGCATTGATGGGGTTAAATGCTGTTTCTGATTATGTATTGGATGAGTGCTATTTACTGGTGTTTGTGGGCCACATACTATACAGTATATTAGGCAGCTGGGTAGTTATGAACAATTCTGACAAATACTGTATATTCTTTTCAGGGATTGTATATATAAAGATATGATAGCATTTGTAATTTAAAATCAATTCACAGATAAATAGTGATATGATTTGTAAATTAAAGTCACACTTTCTCTGAAATGATGTTGAATTATTACTTCTCTCAAATATCATGGCTGTCTATCTAAGATCATAAATAAACTGTAAACTGGATGGCACAAGACAAGGGACGGAGGCTGATATTATGGGATATCTTTCATATTTCATTATGCAAATTCCTGGACAGTACAGGGTGGTATGACTCTCTGTCTGAGAAGTGACTTCATTGATTCGGTAGAGGGCACATCATCATAAGTGAAGAGTGCCCTACTCATCCCAGTTTTAGGAGCGATAGTGGCTGCAGGCTTTCACTTTCACATAGATAGATAGATAGATAGATAGATAGATAGATAGATAGATGGATAGATAGATAGATAGATAGATAGATAGATAGATAGATATTATTTGTCCAATGCGGGATAAATAAATAAATACATTAAGAAATCTATATATTTACACACACACTATAGTCTGAATACACACCAGAATGACTGAAAAGGAAGAAAATTTAAAAAGAAAGAAAACTTCTGAGTTGGCAGTCACAGTCACAGCGAGGCATTATGCAGGTATATTCCTGTTGGTATAAAGGACCCCCAGTAGCATTTCCTGACACACTACTGATAAATAATTTGGTGGCTGAAAGTCCTCAGTGTTAGCGTGTCTGAGAGAAGATCTGCAACATTGTTTATAATGGCCCTCAGTTTTGTTTTAATTCCCTCCTTAGATATTATCATCAGGGGGTGTGTCCCATAACTGAGCCTGCCCTTTTAATTAGCTTGTTGATTCAGTGGCCTTCTCTTGAAGTGATGTTACTAGTCCAGCACACCACAGTATAGACAATTGCACTGGCCATCACAGAATTGTCGAAGATGTGAAGGACTTCCCACATTAAAGAAACTCAGTATCCTAAGGAAAAAGATACCTGTTCTGCATTTCTTATATAGTTCCTCTGTGTTGGACTGTGACAGTCCAACCTGTCACTGATGTGGACCCCCCAAGTATTTGTAGGAATGCACCACCTCTACATACAGTATACTCCCTGAATAGTGACTGGACTTAGAGACTCTTTGATGCAACAAAAGTCAATAACCATTTCCTTGGTTTTGCGGATGTTAAGTTGCAGACAGTTCTCACCTGACTCATATGCTCTGTCTAATCCCCCTTATCAATACACCCTATAAGTGCAGAATTATCTGAGAATGTCTGCAAGTGACATGACCTGGTGTTATATTTATAGTCTGAGCTGTACAGAGTGAAGAAAAAAGAAGACAGGACTGTCCCTTGTGGTGCTCCAGTGTTGCTCACATTCAGTACTTGAATCTCACAAAGTGTGCTGTGCCCAACAGATAGACCATTATCCTGGATACCATGGGCTCATCCTCCTGCATATTTCTGAGCTTACCGCTTAACAGGGATGGCTGGCTGTTATTGAAGGCAGTGGAGAATTCAAAAAACATAATCCTCACAGTGCTGTCAGCTTTATCCAGGTGAGAAAAAGCCTTGTGGAACAGATAGATAGCACTCTCCATTCCAGTCTTTGTCCAATAGGCAAACTGCAGTAGGTCAAAGTGGTCAACTTCAAAAGGACACAGCCTCTCAAAGGTCTTCACTTTGTGAGACATAGGTGCCACTGTTCTGTAGTCTTTAGAGGAAGAGGAGCCTGCCTTCTTTGGAACAGGAACAATGCAGGACGTTTCCCATAGCAGTGGCACTTTCTGGAAATTCAAGGTGACTGAACAGGTGACAGAGGACACCACAAAGTTGATCAGCACAGGCCATAAGAATTTGAGGACTGACTCCATCTGGTCGTGCTGCTTTTCCTGTGTGTAGCTTCCTCAGTTGTCTTCTTACTTGCTCTTTAGTAATGTATAGCCCATACTGATGGTCAGAGGTGGACTCATGACTGGCCATTCCAACTGATAGGTAAGAGTTGTTGATGTAGTAGTGATGGAATGGGAAACATTAGCAAGCAACAACTTTAAATGACCAATATATTTTATAAGAAATAAGAGAACAACATCTTAAAAATTTACTCATTCTTGTGGAATTACTATAAATTGAATCCAACCTATAGGGAATTTTTGGACTTTAGCAAAAAAAGTTAAAACAGTAAAACAAAAGAATATTTAAATGAAATGCAATTTCAGTTAACAAATGAATTGGACTGAGTGCTTCTGCTATAAGAGAACAGACTGATGAGAAATTCCAGAGGGCCTCTACAGACACAGAAATGTACAGACATCAGGAGCCCCCAGAAGAAGTTCTAGCCAGGTGACCATGTAGCACAGTAAAACCAACTTTCATCCTAGAAGTAACTCTGGCAGATCAATTAAAGCCACCTCATAATAGAAAAGCCTGGCGTGAAGGGGAGTGTTTTGGGAAAAAGGCTCAACCTGTGGGAACCAAAGGTCTGGTTCAGAAGTGAGCCGTAAAGAATCAGGGCATGAGCAATAGAGTGATTGGGAGTACTTTTGTGGTCTGCAAGTGGGCACCACAGCCCATACTGTAGATAGAAATGCATAACCTGTATAAACAGGTCCAGGGTGGCAGCAGGGTTTTATTTTAGTTTGGAACTTTGTACTCCCCATCTAGTGTGCCGTGAACTTCATTAAGACCAAGCACTATTACTCTGACTTTACTTGAGACCAATTCTAAGACATTTATGGTAATATAATGAGAACTATTAAATAAAAGGGAAATTCAAAAAAAAAAGTGTAAAAAACAGTCCAAAATAGATTAAAAATTAAAGACCATCTTTTAAGAAAAAAAAATCTCAACCAAAGGTACAGAACAAAATAAGAAACTTCAAGATAAATGAATAATAGAATGTTACACAATGAGTAATGATTGATTTCTCAAATATTTCCCAAAAGAAAGAAAGAATCCAAAAAGCAAACTGTTAGTCTAAACTTAGAAGTTCATAATGAGTTAGTAGAATTTAAATTGTGCCTAGTAGAAGAAACCTTGAATATATTGTGGTCTTAACCACAGCATGCTAAAGAAGCAAGAAGCAAACTCAGAAAGGCCACAAATCACTCCGTTTGCATATTCCAGACTCACCCTTGCCTATTATATAATTGAACAGAACTTGATTGACATTATGTTCACCTGAGGAAGACTCAGGGCAGAAGGATTAAACATCCTTAATAAGCTTAACATGACTGACTGAAAAAGTGGATTATAATAACAGGCAAACCTAAAGCAAGGATTCATACAGGAAGAGGCAAAGTCTACATTAAAAAAGTACAAAAGGGAAGAAGGCCCAGCTAAACCATGGCATTATGTATCCCTCTTCTTATTATATTTTATTAAACAAACACAATGTTTTTTCCTTATTTCTGGATGCATGGTATCATTGTGGGTAAGAAGGGTCTCTAACACAACTCCCCACTTCAGAAGTATCAGAAGTTATATCAAATTGTTTCCATTTTGCTTTTGGCAAATCATTGGTCTAAATATATATATTTATATTATGTTTGTCTCCATGAAGATTAATATTAAAATGCTACAGTACAGCTGTTGAGAGGTGGGAAGCATTATCTGTCTATTAAGCAGTAAATCAATGGTCTAATCATTCAAGCAAGCAATTTAAGCACTACGTTTCAGGGTGTGTGATTTGTGCTTTGGTATAGACACAAATTCCAAATATGATAACTCTTTCTAGAAGCGGTTTATTTGAAAATGTTTTAGTGAAAATACATTTTTTAGACATTGACAGTAAGCGACTAGGTGACTCTGCACGTGAATTATACAACATAAGAAACGTGAGATTTGTTTCTTGCACGTTTCGTGAATGTTTTCACATTGTTTGCTAACTGTTGAATCATAACCTTTCGTACCTCCTTTCTGAATGAAAACATGAAATTAAAAATCTTTCTCAAATGTTACAATAAAGCAGTGTTTCCAACCCTTTTTTGAGCCATGGCACATATTTTACATTAGAAAAATCCCACGGCTCACCACCAAACAAAAATGTCACAAAATGTATATGTAATGAAATATAATGATCTTCTAGTTTCAATTTACTCGCAATTTACTTACTCAGTGTGAAACCTGGGCCTATTCAGTTGAACACGACGCTGATATACATGCAGGAATTGAAGAAAGACACACATGAAGATCTTCTTCAACAGCTCTGAGTCTCTCTCTTTTTTTAGTTTTTATAGCAGTCATGCTTGAAAAGCCAAGCTCGCATAGGTAGGTTGTGGAAAATTGGAGCAGGGCTGAAATAGCTCTGCTTGCCAGTATGGTGAACTCCTTGCCAGCAGTCAGCCAAAAACTGTCCAAAGGTAGATCAGCAAAGCTCAGCTTTAAACCATGATTTTCTCTCAGTACAGTTATTTCCTCGCGCTCCTGCAAAGTCATGTCCTTTCCAACTGTGGTTGAGCTATATGGGTTCCTAACCCAGTCAAGGCAATCAGTGGAAACTGAAGGGAAATAAAATGACAACTTCTGTTCAAGAGTTTTCAAATGCTTGCCTATTGTCTCACGCAGTTCAGCAATGTTGATATCTTGCCATTTCTGGATGTGTGGGAACATGTCAAGGTTGGCACTTTCCACATATTGTTGCCAGAGCTGCACCTTTGAAGGAAATCCATTTATTTTATCTACTCTTGTGAGCAGATTTTCATTTCGGCCTTGCATCCGTGTGTTCAGGTCATTGAAATGTTGAAATATATCTGCCAGACATACTAGTCTTGCACACCACTCATCACTTGAAAGCAACTTAGCGTCATCACACCTCTCATGTGTCAAAAACACTTTTAGCTCCTCCCGTAGCTCATACACGCGGGCTAAAACTTTGCCACAGGACAACCACCGGACCTCCGTATGCAACAATAGCACTTTGTGCTCCGCTCCTATTTCCTCACACAATGATGCAAACAGCGACTTTTTACAGGTCTTGTCTTCACAAAGTTTATCATGTGCATATCATCGTCCAATACAGGAGCTAGGTCTGCTGGTAATGTCTTGGCAACGAGTGCGTCATGGTGCAGAAAACAATGTGTCACAATAACACCTGGATGTTGCTCTTTCACTCTGCTTACAAATCCTTTGGTGCGCCCGAACATGGCAGGCTGCTCCATCAGTGCAAACACTTATGCAGTTTTCCCACTTAAGTACTCCTTGTTCAAGGTATTTTGATACAACTCGAAAAATTTCCTCTCCTGTTGTTCTTTCTGGCAATTCCTTCCAAAACAGGAAGTTTTCTCTGATGGTCTCCGTCTACAAAGTGCACATTTACCAAAGGTTGTGCATGTCCACTGATATCCGTTGATTCATCGAGTTGCAATGCAAATTTTCAACTGGCGTGCAACTTTTCCAAAACGATCCTTTCAATGTCTGTAGACATGTCATCAATACGTCTGGCAATTGTATTATTTGAGAGAGGGACTTGGGCTATTTCTTTAAGAGCGCCAGGGCCAAGCATCTCATTTACAATGATTTTGTAGGCAGGTAGCATTAATGTCTCTGCCACCATGAGTGCCTGTTTTGATTTGGCGATCAGTTCAGCAACTTGGTAGCTAGCTTTGAGAGCTCTCTCATTCGTCCTTGTGGTTTTCCTCACTAAAACTGCCTGTTTCTTAGTCTGTTCACGAAGTTGAATAAAATAGTCTGTGTTCTTGTTTTGAAGTGACGGGTGTTTTGTTTGGAGATGGCGTTTAAGTGTGCTAGGAACTATGGCACTGTTGGACAGCTTTTCCCCACATACCAAGCATAACGGAATCAGCTCAGTTTCTTTCCCTGGTAAAAATAAATCCAAAGGAAAAATAACTTTCATTGTATTGTCTTGAGCTCACCTTTTTTGCTTTCTTCTGATCACTACTCATACTAGGGCCTTCATCTGGGTCATACTTTTCTCCAAGACCCAGTTCGGATTGTGTACTTTTTCTTTTCAGATATTTATCCATCACTATCACTGCTGTCACAGCGAAAGCATCACTAATTCTACTGTTTGAATGGCAACAGGTAGATACACAGATTAATCAGCCATGTGCTGCCACCTAGCGGAAGAGTATTTAATTGTTCTGCCTGTCACTGTCGCATAGACGAATGAAGACAAATTATTTGCAGTAAATAAATAATAATTTTCAGACCAATTAAGTGAAATTGGATAATTTTCCAAGGTACACTTGATGATCTCTCACGGCACACTAATGTGCTGCAGCACAGTGGTTGGGAATCACTGCAATAAAGCACCTGGGGGTAAGTAACATTTAAGCAAATTTTAGGTGGATGTTAAAGGAAGTTGATGAATGAAAGCTTTTGACATTTGAAACAATAATATTATGAAGAATATAGAACATCAAATCAAATGATAAATTCCCAAATGATAGTACAGGTAAAATTCCATTACAACAAATATCTTTACAACGCAATTTTCATTACAACGAAGTATTTTTATGGTCCCGACAGCTTCCCCATATGACATGAGTCTATAGAAATCTCGTTACTACAAAGTACATTCAGCAGATACTTTCATTACAACGAAGTGCACAAAAGACCTTGAAATGCCTGAATGAATCATCCACAGAGCAGTCAGTTCTGTGGCCGCAGCTCAGTTGTGCACAACGACCCCCAAACAGAAACACTGTCATTTTTTTTTCTTTCTTCGAACTTTCTTCGTACTGTTTTTTTTTGCTATTTTTGTTTTCAGTGGTTTTCAGTGATACCTTTTGCTTATTGCTTGTCAACATTTGAAAAACATCCATTGGAATTTAACTCATTGTCACCCTCCTATATAAACAGCAGACACGAAAAAACGATAACAGTTCATATTAGAAAAAAAACTTTCATTTTTTGCAGCTCTTGATTGCGGCAAAAAGAAAAAAGACGTTGCCAGTGAATTCGGAATTTCACCATCGACACTGTCAACTTTCTTGAAAGACAGAGAAAAAAAGAAGAAAAATCTCGGGTTGCAAACGTATGTGTACTGCTGCATTTGAAGAGGTCAAAAAAGCCGTTTTTATGCGGTTCAGTGATTTTCGTTCAAGAAACATTCCTATTGATGCGGCACTCGATCAAGAAAATGTGAGGTTTGTAAACTTTCTTGGGACCTCTCACAACTAGACAGCAAGCCGAAGAGCGTCCCGAAGTGCGATCTCCGCGTCTGTACAGGGCAATAGCAGGCTCACAGATATGCTGCGTCTCTCCGCCAAAGTAAACAGAAAAGATCTCAATGGGTGATGAATAGTTAGTAGCACGTAAATTGTAAATGCAGATAACAGGATTACTTGATCACTGACCTGCTCGACCCTGCCTGACTGCTGTGTCTGTGTATAGCAGAGTGGCAGATCCCGCTATAATAAATAACTGTGCCGTACCTGTTTCAAGCTGAATAAAGCTGGTGTAGCAGTTGATGCTCGTGTCCACCTCTCGAACCCTCAGGTACCACTCTGATGACCAGGTGAATGTATAAATTATATTTATTTTATAATTACTATAAGGTGCACCAAGCACTCCTTCCACCACACTCATATACACAATACTCTTCTCTAACAATACTCCTCCTCTCCCAGACACGTCGCCGCCCTACCTCCCAGCTCAGCTCAATGTCTGGGCTTACCCAGAGTCCTTTTATAGCCCCTGACCCGGAAGTGGCTCCAAGCCAAACCCACAAGTCCGTTTTCCTTCCGGGTCAGGGCAAAGTCCTTTTCTTCATCCCGGGAGCACATCGCTTCTTCCAGTCACGTGACTGGGATGCACTCCCGGGTTATAGGGCATAAAAGAGTCCATGAGGCCCTTCGCAGCAACTCCTGGCGGTCCCCAAGGTATCCAGCAGGGCTGTGTATAAAAACTACAGAGTCCATGAGGCCCTGCTGGAACTCGGGGCACCAATATGCTGTCCGGAGGGCTCCTCCTAGCGGCCTGGGGGTGAGGGCCGGACTGGAAAGCCGGCAATCCTCCACAGTTCCCCCCTCTCAGCGAAGCCAACTGGAGCGGAGCGTTGGTCCCCGCGAGGGACGTTCTCCTCCAAGAGGACGCGTTGCCCGGACCCTGGCGACGATGTCGAGACCCCCCAGCGAACCTTGGGGGAACAGTGTAACGGTTAACCCACCGCTCCCCTGTCCTCCGGGGACAACTTCGCCATAGATGGCCCGGTTGACGGCAGTTGTAACACCGCCGCCGTCCTCCTGGTCGCCTCTCTTCTTGGGACCTAAAACACCTTGGAAACTCCATCACGGTTAGCTCTGCCCTGTCCTCCGCCAAGGAGGGAATTATAGCCGCTTTGCTGCTCTCTGCCCTTTTCTTTATATTGTTAGGAGACCCTCTTTTTAATTCGGGGATCTCCTGCTTTTTCTGGGGCTTGTGCACAGCGTGAGGCTCCCTATGGAAAAGAGAGAGCCTCTTTGCTGTTTGCACGCCCGTTGTTCTGTGTAAACTCGGAGGCGGCGTCATTAGTACCGTATCGCTCCGGGTAACAGCACTATTCAGCTGCTCCGGGACGATCGGTACTTCCCCCGCCCCTTCAGTAATCAACGGTAACTCCTTTTCCACGCGGGTCGGGCTCTTAACGTCCGCATTAGTCCAGAGCAGCGTCTGATACCGCTGCTCCGGTTCTGACGGACAATTTCCCGACCACTCCGTTATCGTGCCACATTCGACTGTCGGAGACACAGCGCTTTGGCAACCGCAACTTATTAAACGCGGTGCCGATTCACACTGCGTCCCCTTATCATATACGGCGCAGATTTCACTCACCTGCACCGCCGAATCAATCGAGGCCGGGGCTTCACGGCCTAACCGTCGAAGGTATTCCTGCAGTCCCCTCAACGGCGTTTCGGCTGCAGCTCCCAGCTCCTCCAGACGTTTCCTCAGGTCATTTAGTCCCTGGAAGACAATATTAAGGGGCTCGAGATACTCATCGAGCTCCCCTAAGTTTATAAAGTTATTTGTCTCGGCCGGCAGTAAGGCTACTTCCTTATTTTGGTCACCTGCCGACCGGGAACCAATGAGCACGTCCACTCCTGGCACGTGCTCTGCTGGGCTTCGCAAGGGCTCCTGGGATTTGGAGTCTTTAGAGGAACGGGTAGCCTCCTGCGGCTGGCTGCGGTCTGCCTTTTTACTTTTGCCGGCAGACACTACAGTCACGTCCCGTCCCTTTTTACCTTTGGTTAATGTTGCCGCTGCTTCGCTCGCCGCCCCCTTCCCCTTCAGGGAGCGCAGACGCGTTGGGGAATTATTGACCTCACCGACGGCTCCAAACCGACCTTCTTCCTGGTTGCCGTCGCGCGAGGTCACGTGGATATATCCCACGAATGGGTTGGCCGCTTCCATCCGACTTCCAGCCGACTTGCCTTCTGGGTATCGCGGCCATCTTGCCACGGTACGAGGCAGGTATCCGAATCAGCGGTTGTTTTCCGAAGGCAGGCCTCTGCAAAATAGGAACAAACTATCCCTTGCCCATCGGGCGTTGCCCCGGCACATACCTCCAGATTCTCCCGCTGTGTCCCCGACTCATTCAGGGCTGTTGATGTAGCCGATTGCTGGCAGCCTACTTGCAATTGCACCCTTCGGACTTGCTCAGCCTTTATCGGCTGTCGGTCCCCCTCAGACCCAGTTAGGTAAGTCCAGTACAGCTCGGCGTTGGTCGCGATCTTCACCCAGGTGGTGCTGGCCTTCTTCTTGCCAGACTTTTTCCCCATTTTTGCCTGCTGAAGAGATTGGCTTCCCGCTGCAGCGCTCTTGGTCGCGGGTGGAGTTTTCACCTCCGCGGTCACTAGAGGGACCTTCTTAGGGCTCTCTGCCACAACTAATTTAATTGTGAATGCAGATCCTCTGCCACCAGACGGCCAGAGAATCCTGCCGACTACGCCAGTGTAGCAGTTGATGCTCGTGTCCACCTCTCGAACCCTCAGGTACCACTCTGATGACCAGGTGAATGTATAAATTATATTTATTTTATAATTACTATAAGGTGCACCAAGCACTCCTTCCACCACACTCATATACACAATACTCTTCTCTAACAATACTCCTCCTCTCCCAGACACGTCGCCACCCTACCTCCCAGCTCAGCTCAATGTCTGGGCTTACCCAGAGTCCTTTTATAGCCCCTGACCCGGAAGTGGCTCCAAGCCAAACCCACAAGTCCGTTTTCCTTCCGGGTCAGGGCAAAGTCCTTTTCTTCATCCCGGGAGCACATCGCTTCTTCCAGTCACGTGACTGGGATGCACTCCCGGGTTATAGGGCATAAAAGAGTCCATGAGGCCCTTCGCAGCAACTCCTGGCGGCCCCCAAGGTATCCAGCAGGGCTGTGTATAAAAACTACAGAGTCCATGAGGCCCTGCTGGAACTCGGGGCACCAATATGCTGTCCGGAGGGCTCCTCCTAGCGGCCTGGGGGTGAGGGCCAGACTGGAAAGCCGGCAATCCTCCACACTGGTTTTGCTAAAGTACTGAGACTCAGCCTCATGTTTTGGGGTGCAAGACAGGGACTTATAGCGTGACCCCGATCTTTTATGATTTGCTTCTGTGGCGCTTCACTGCAGCGCTGTGAGCCTCCTATTGCCCTGCCACAGCAACGGACAAACAATCTTCCACAGATGCTGCAATTGCGTTTCAGGGTGCACTTCAGCGTGTTGTTCCCATTGGGTGGGGAGTGGTGGGGTCTCAAAAGAGTTTAGAAACCTCAAAATATGAAGAAAAAAAAGGATGATTCGGCTTCTGATTGATAACTGTGCTGCCCACAACATGCTTCCACATTTAGATAATGTTCGAGTTGAATTCCTCCCACCCAATTGCACGGCAGCGCTTCAGCCAATGGGTTTGGGCATCATTCGCACCCTGAAAGTGTATCATCACAAGGAAATGCTGAGAGAAATTTTCGTCAGCATAACTTGTAGGCAGGAGGAGATTAAAAGTAATGCGAAAGAAGCTACTGAAATGATTGCAAATGCCTGGACGCAAGTTAAAGAAAGCACTATAGTAACAAAAAAAGAATCTCATTACAACAAAATTTTCGTTACAACGAAATATTTTTTAGGTCCCTGGGAGTTCGTTGTAATGGAATTTTACCTGTATATGAGAAAGAGCTGGAATACCAAGGAAAGACTCAATTCTAAACATGATCCAGATAAACAATCTGAGTGGTTGGAACATGTTCTGCACGTGAGCAGCAGCGAGATACTTAGAATACCCAAGATAAAAGATACCCACAATCAAGACAGAGCAACAGCAACATGGCTGCAGTCGAACTTGGCGTGAATTGATATGCCAAGAATGTTAAGCAAAACTTGTACAGTTACACAAGATGAGGTAAACTGGAGAGAGCAGAAAATTAGATGGCTAGAATCTATATCCGTAAGGACACAACCAAATGATTGATTGACTGAAAATGTGAAAAGTAACTTTAGTGATATTGCATATTCAAATTTAGGTAAAGTTACACCATTTACTATATTCATGTTGTAAATAAGGAAAAGCCACATGATGGCAACATCAGGTTTTTTTTTCTATGTGTCAATTCTCTGCCTAATTAATGGCAAAAAATTTTAACTCATCAAAAACAAAACAGAACTCTGCTTGAATGTAAGTGATATTCAAGGGAGTTTGAATAGTGTAAATGTTGTTTCTTCCAACATTCTACATTTAATACACATGACAAATGCTGGTAGGTAAGCTTTACTCCATATTATATTGCTAAGCTAGTTCCTACTTTGAGAGAACCTTTTTTCAATGCCCATACACACATATTGCAGTTAACAGTATACACACCCAACAAAATGTACGCAATTTATAACAGTAAGTTATGGAATGATTTAAGTTTGGCCCAAGCCCTGAACTTCAAGGTACCATAACCTAGCTGGGCGCTTTCATGTATACTTTCTTGTGTAAAAATACTAATTTGTATATATTTTTATACCTGTGTACTTTAAATAATACAATTTCTACAGTAGTAGAGTGATGTACCATGTTAGTTATTTATGGGTGCAATGGAAAGTAAAGCAAATTGACACCTTTAGTTGGCAGAGTATACAAGTTTTTGAGGCAGCTCAGGCCAGGGGCATTAACTGTCCTAAAACTTGTATATTGTAATCTACTGTACTCAGTTAGCCAATAAAAACTGTCATTTTTATTCAAATTTATATTCATATAAAGTACTTGTGCGTAATTGTTTTTGAGTATGTGTGCATAGATAGACCTTGGGCACAGTCATTTGAGTAAAAACAAATCTTTGGTCTCATATAGCATATTTTTATATAAATAAAGTTTTATGTGTAGGTGTATACTGAAGTTGAAGCCATTGAGCCCTTGCATACAGCCTAATGTAGAGAGTGTGGGGGTCTAATGCCTAGGCTTTAAAACAGGGCTCAGCAGTCTATTGAAAGCTGAGTGAATTCACGTGGAGATACACAGTAAGCTAACAGCATGAAAAATTTATCTAAATGTCTTCTTTAAATTACCAGAGCCCGCTGAATTTTGAAATGCTTCTTCATTCTGTGGTCCTGCCTTACGCTTTTTAAGTTCACTAAGAGGATTTTTGTGTAGGTACAAAAACAAAAGCAGAAGCCAAATGAAAAAAAAATCCCAAGGAAGCTCTGTTTGTTTGGTTATCAGCATAGGAACATCTCAGGTCCTGCTGAGCGTTTCTTGTAGCCTCTGTGCGCTCAGATTATGTCAGTCAGTCAAGCATACTGCCGACAGAAGAAGTGTCTTTAGCGGAGGGTGTTAAAGGTCAGCTTCCATAGGTCAGATATAAAGTACTCCCTTGTGAGGATCTGAGTTCAGTGGACACTGGCAGTTGGGGCAGAGTGGAATCAGTGAAGGCCAGCTTTGTGTGGGGCGTGGGATTGACTCTTCAGTGATAAGAGTAATGGCTGCCTTTGTTAGAAGTAATAGAAAAGGCAGCTTATACTGCAACCACGAGGTCAGAAGGTAGCACATCAAAGGTTATTGATGAATGCGCTTTGTATGAATGTGTTCACTCGGAACTGCAGTTTTAGAAGTTTCTGGTTTTGATGTAGTGAAGTGAGAGAAAAGAGGCCATCATATTGAATGGAAAAGGCCTCAATGAATTGGCCGGATCATCAGTTTACTCAATTCACGAAGAAGTGGTGGTGGAGGTTCTGAGAGCACCCCATCCATTTGGCTTGGATGTGCGAAGGCTTTCAGGGTCATTATGTCAAGATTGTCTATGCGAATTAAGAAAACAGATGGCAAAGATGGGGAAAAGGACTACCGGTGTCATGATTTAACACATACCATAATACAGTCTGAACCAGCCCAACTAAGTTACGAGATTTAAATATAAAGCTGTTTCGCACAGACAGGGAAGTATAGTAACATGGTCTGTCTCAATTTGTAACATCATGATGTTTCAGTTGTAAAAGAGGGGCTTTACGCCTTGCAGAAGTGTCCAAGCTTTAAGAGAACTTATACCAAAAACGTGCAAGAGACTTAATGGTTTTGAATTTGATTTAAGATAGTGTTTTAGTGAAAGATCTTAGAACACTATATATTCTAGACCCTTGCCTGTTACTGACAATTCTGCTAAATTTTCCTTTTAAGAAAAAAATTGCCCATCTCCACTGCACTGTAAATAAATCTGGGTTGAGGAACATTGACTGGCATCCCTTCAAAAGAACACCTTCACCCAGTATTGCCTATGACTCTGATTTGGTATAAATCTGTTAGGAAAATAAATGAGTGATGTATTTAATGTGCGGTGTGGTAAAAAGAGCGTCTATCCCCATTAAGAATGAGACCAAACCGATGAAAATGTTTGTGCACACCTGTATGGACGACACATTTTGTGCACCGGTGAGCAGACAAAGGAGTGTGAATTGCTCACTAACACTGAAAGGAACAGGCAGCACTCACAAATCTTTAAAAATGCAATGATTTCCAGAGGACAGAAATGAGGTTTATGAGTTTCTATGTGATGCCATAGATATCAGCTACCCTGGGGATCCATAAAATATTCATTGGCCATTTTGCTGTGCTTCATGAAATCCTGAACAACGTGGACAGTTCAAGTGGCAGGAAGCAAATCAACTCGGCTTTCTCCAATAAAGCATGACAGGTTTCCCATGAACTCACTGTTTTTCAAATGTCAATTAATGAAAACAAGAGTAACTTTATTCATTAAATAGTTGGTATTACCTTCCCAACTCTGTAATAACATCAATAGTGGTCATGTTCATGGAAGTCCAAAGCAGACAGATTTAAATGGTAGATGGGCAGCTGAGTGTTTAAAAGCCAACTAGTGTGTAAAGCCATCCTAATACTTCACAACACTGCTTGCAGTTATCCAGCATTCGTCCTTGAAGTCTGTCTAACATTCCTGTTTTATCTGATACTCTAGCATTATTATAGACAACCTAAATAAATATATATTTAAGTGAATGTGAATTTTGATGGAGGATTTGCTTACAACCAATGTATTAATGCTAGACCGAACAGTAATCTTTGGAAGTTCTTGCATGATAGCTCACTTTCTAGAACCCTTGTCCTTTTCAACTTGTAGCTGATTATCTATATAGTTTTTTCGGCTGTCATCCTTCCTGCCTTTTCCCTTGTCTCTCTGCTTCACGCTATGATGCTATAAAAAAGCCTGCTGCACAACCGATTCTTTTGTGCCACTAATTAGCTATCAAAACATAGTCATGTATTCAGGTAATTAATAACTACAACTACTGTTTTGTGTGTTAGATTACTAGACTTCTAAAATGTTATTTTTTTAAATAAGGGAATGAAGTCAGTGAATTTCTTTAGAAAATGTTTAAAGGTATTTAGATATATTAATCAGACTTGAGATGACCATCACTTGAATGCCTGAAAATACCTAAGCTTGACCATGTCATGGCTAAAGAATTTCAAAGTGTGCTCATTCTTTTTATTACAACTGATCTAAGTTGATCGATGCATTCCAAAGGGAAGATGAAAAAAATAACATTTTGCTTCGCAGTTTACAGAAGTGAAGCATATATTTAAAAACTGTGAAACATGAATGTATCTAATTGGTAAAATCCCCACTCATTATGACTGTGATGGATAACGCAACACTATGAAACTAAAATTACGCCAATGAGTCCACCTCAACTCTCACATTTTCCTATGTAGACAACGTATATCAGTCTTCTACAGGCAGATATATGAACTCAATTAGAATTGAAGGGCTGGATTTTCTACCTCTTTTATTTAAAAGGGTTCACCCAGACTAAGGTCATACCACATAGTGCATGTTGGGCCTTTTACTGAACAAATATTATCTCATTGACCAGGCTAGAGCACATACAGAGAATAACATCCACAAACTAATAAACTGAATTCATGATGACTGTAACAGTAGCATTGTTCAGGAAAAGAGAGGCTTTTGCATATGCTAATGGATATTTCTTATGTTCCTCAGAGGTACTGATACATTAAGAATTCTAAATTTTGAAATTGGTTTTGAGAAAATGATTTTCAAAAGGGGTGGCACAGTGGTAGTGATGCTGCCTCACAGTAAGGAGACCAGGGTTCATGTTCCAGGTTCACTCTGCATGGAGTTTGCATGTTCTCTCCTTGACCTCGTGGGTTTCCTCCCACAGTCCAAAGACATGCAGGTTAGATGGATTGGCTTTACTAAATAGGATGTAGTGTGTGGGTGGAGTTGTATGTGTGTGTTCACCCTGCGACAAACTGGTGCCATGTTCAAGGTTTGTTCCCTGCCTTGTGCCCTGTGATAGCAGGGATAGACTCTAGCACACGATCCTGTTCATGACTAAGCGGGTTAGAAAATGTTTGACTGACTGAATTTCAAATGCATTCTTCAGTTTGACTACAGATTGCTACCACCTGACTTCCATTATCTGATTTCTACCAAGCAAGAAAACAACGAACCAAAGTTTTCCTTTGGTAATAACATGTCTCTGAGAGCATGTGTGTAACACACAAGTCAGTGTACGGTTTACTTTCATGGTCATTCAATTGAGATATGGAACCCACCTTAATAAAAGAATAAGTGCCTGTGTATCTGTGTGTCTATCCAGTTGGTATACCTTTGTTATATGCCATATGGTATGGATTTATAAAAGCATTGCTAATGTTTTTGATGTGCCATCTGTTGGAATGAAAAATGCAATGTATTTTGTTACTACATGCATTACAAAATATATTCTAATAGATGGTGCACTGCAAATTGTCTTAGACAGGTAGCACAGCAAGTATTTTTCATATTATATTTTCAAAATCAAAAATTCTTACCCACACTCTTGATCATGTCTCTCTATTGTTAGGTTGCACTATCCTTTTATTTTTTCTATCTTACTAGTACTTCTTCGTTGTCCATTTTAGGAAATCTTTTCACCTGACATTAACATGCATTTATTATCTGGATTATGAATGGACTAGCTGTGTGTAGTCTTCAGGACAAAAAACAACCCGAAGACACCCTAGGAGTTATACTATATTTATGAATTTAGAGAGGTGTCAGCTAACTCTTAAGAATTACCCAGGGCAGAGGACATGGACCTACCTGTGCTTGCTGTCCCACTGGCTTTTGTAAGAAGACACAGGCGATACCATTTCTTAGCTGTATCCCTGGCTTATGAGTTCTATTAATCTTTGTCTTGAGAAAATATCTCCAGATACACAATGTTTTTAGTGAAAACTTCAAGCCTTGCCCTCCATTGCTGAGGTGTTTCACATGCACATTGCTGAGCCACGGCATTTGCTTCCTTTTGATGTTGTGTCGCTTCATCTGTGTCATTAGCACGACGTTGCTGTTGTGTGGCGGGGTTTGCTGCACACAGGTCTTTCGTAGTGAGAAGTGGGGTGCATGCAAGCGCCGAAAAAATGTAAAAGTGCATGCATGCTCCATCTAGTGGCTGTGGTTGAGCGTGAATGCCCCATACACACACACACACACACACATGCACAAACACACGCACATCTTTCATTTATATATGTTTAATATAATTCATCTGAATTAGGTTTAAACCAGACATTAAAATGTATCTCCAGTAACCCCATATCTTGTCCTGAAGGAGATCTGAAGTGAAATTACCTGTGTAAAATTCAAATCAGCTTTGTTTTAAGTACCTGGTGTATGTGGATAGAAAGCACACTTGCATTTACACTGTTAAATATCATTGTTATCTGTTTCTAACCCCTTCTGAACATGGTCTAATGGCTTAATAACAAGTACATTTACACCTGGCTTTTAATGTGGTCACGTGCTAACAATTTGTAATTGGATCACCACAGCTTTTCGGGTCTAAAGGGAGGCCTTATAATTAAATTACACCTTCCATTTCTGTGTCCTAAAGTCGTAATGAAGTCTTCTGCCTACCTTCTCTCACCATCTTTCAGACCCGACAACTCTGCTACGTCACACATCAAGTCTTTACCTAAAGCTCACTGGTCACAATCTTTGACAGTGTTTTTCTTCTTTTTTTGAAAATGTGTTTTCACCCTGACAGTTCTTGTTCTATTTTTGTCATCTCATATTGTCTCTCTTCAGTAGCAAGTGGGCTGAAACAGAAGAAAGTCCATTATTTACTTTGCTACATATTAAACAGTTAATGTTTTTCCTCCTTTGCTACTGTCACAGGTGTCTGGCCACACTTATAGGTAATCTAACTTAGACACCATTAAAATATCCGACTACGCCACCCAGTTTTATTAAGAGACTGGAAACTCCTGGAATTTACCTATTATAGCACACAGGTTTCTTTAAATTGGGCGGTGAGTAAACACACAATGAAAGACACAACAGTAATTTCAGAAAAAAGCAACAGTAAGTTCTATTGTACAAGACAATATAAGGTACATTAAAAAGATAAACGAACATAACAGAACCTAAACATATCATTAATTAATTTCCTTTTTTTTAAAAGGAAAATACACAGTCCACACTCTAAAAGTCCGTAGAAACATGAATTGGAGGATACAACCTTTAGTGGTGCAGAGTCCAGTTTGGGCACTGTGTTACCCCAACACTTAATTGTTCATGGATGCACTCTGTTTCCCCGGCAGAAGTTGTGTCAAATTGTTGACTCCCTGTCAGCGTCTCTTCGTTGTTCCTTTTTCTTCCACTCTGGGCTCCTTGTGTGGCTGGGACCTAAGCACGCCTCATTCCTTGTCTGTCAGCTTCGCTTGGTCCTCTCATGCGGCTTCTCTCTTTCGCTGGACCCACAACTGGCGTCTCCTTGTGGAGCTGTCTCTTCCTCCCTGGAAGTAAATGTTGCCGTCCTTGTGCCTCACGTCGTGCCAGCCAGGTACCCTTGTCTGCCTGCGAGCCCCTGTGCCCTGTCCGAGTGTCTTGGCAGCATTTCCTGTGGACTCTCCCTCCTGCCTTCTGCTGCCCAGAAGTTTATATTTACTTCAGTCCCTGCTGTTGTCAGTCCTGGACAAACAGTCTAATCAATGGCACATCTAAATTGCCTGGGTTTAACAATTAATAAAAACACAAGTTAACAAAATGTATGGTTACCAAACATTAATAAGTACAGATATGCTGATTAGGAACCAATATTTCCAAGCCAGGTAAATACAGACATTCTTCTAAGGCCAAACTTCAAAGCAGTGACTTCCTTGCAAGACAGCAAATACCATTAATAAGTACAGACAGCCTTTTAACTTCTCACCCCCCAGTCCCAACAGTGGGTGCCTAATGGAACCACCCAGTGCACAAAAAAAAATGTAAAAAGTGTCCCCCTCTGACACTACCAAGTCTCATTCTTTTATCTTCTCCCTGTTGAGCTTCATGTGTCATATATGTTAGGGATTCCATTATTTTTTAAAATGATTTTTTCAGATCTCCTAACCGTTGAAGACAATCAACTAATTTACTTCCAAACTGCTACAGTGATACAAGACAACAGCAGTTTCTTAGGATGTTGTCATTTGAACAGGGCTACTCTTCTGTAAGAGGCCCATCATCTCCCAAATAATTTCCACTGGCCACGGTCTCATATTTTCATGTTAAAGGAAAGTCCACATGTAGAAATGTAGTGAGACTGAGGCAAACAATACATATCTAGTTAAAATCTGAGGATTGAATGTTTTGACAAGGAGTGGACAGCAAATGCATTGAGCTCTCTCCAACAGATTATGTGATGACTGTAATTTGCGGGGCGGCACGGTGGCGCAGTGGTAGCGCTGCTGCCTCGCAGTTAGGAGACCCGGGTTCGCTTCCCGGGTCCACCCTGCGTGGAGTTTGCATGTTCTCCCCGTGTCTGCGTGGGTTTCCTCCGGGCGCTCCGGTTTCCTCCCACAGTCCAAAGACATGCAGGTTAGGTGGATTGGTGATTCTAAATTGGCCCTAGTGTGTGCTTGGTGTGTGGGTGTGTTTGTGTATGTGTCCTGTGGTGGGTTGGCACCCTGCCTGGGCTTGGTTCCCTGCCTTGTGCCCTGTGTTGGCTGGGATTGGCTCCAGCAGACCCCCGTGACCCTGTGTTCGGATTCAGCGGGTTGGAAAATGGATGGATGGATGGATGGATGTAATTTGCGGTTCCCAAAATGATTATGTTAAGGATTTCTAATTGTAACAAATTAGTATAGCAAAACAGTGCAGGGCCGAAGCTTCTGAATCCTTTTTTGCAAGGAATTTAAAATAAAGCAACTAATAACCCTATTGAAGTACCTCAAATAGAAGATAATCAATCAAATTGATTTTACGTTGTATCATTGTCTGCTTAAATCATAATGGTGTGAATGCCTAACCAGTCTCTGAAGAGCATTGTAGTCTTTGAATTGCTGGCTTGTAGCTGCCACTATCTCTGTGATAAGATGCTCGGGAGAGTTTGTCCATTTCTAAATTGAGAAACGTTATGGAAAACATGAACTAGTTGAACGGAAACTAAGGCTACGCTACATTAGTCTTTGTTTTTTATCGTTCCTCAACACTACCCCAGGGTTTTTAACTCCTGAAAACTGAGACTATTGAAACCACTTTCTAGAGCTGTATATTTCTGGAAACACCAGCTGAGCATTTCAATGTGAATGGGTGAAAATGAAGAGTTTCGCAAATGCACATTCTAATTGTCCTTTGATTGGTTCATACTTATTACGTAGCCCTTCCCTGATTGGATCTTGCTAATTATATTTTCTCAGCCCCTTTGCTTATCTTATACAATACTCATGAATGATTCTCAATAATAATTCCACCTCATCATCAGTCAAAACAAACACAATGTTTTTTTTTTATGTTTATCATATTTCCCCTTTCCGTTTTCTGTTTGTAAATACAAACAAAATGCAAATAAAAAAATGAAAATTATTTTCTGCCCAATGCACGTTTGCCCATTGTAGGTGAATGTCTACATCATATACGTTTTCAGTTGTTTTAATATGGACGGAAATATTTTCATAAGCAATGTGAAAGTGTCAATGTAGACAGGGATCATTTCCACAAAAAAATAATTTTTTAATTAAAACGTACTAGAGTGAACATAGCCTAAAACTTCTGGTATTAGCCATCAGTTAAGGCCAGGCAGGTAACTTCTTTTTCAAAACTTCAAGAGAATAAGTGAATTCCAACTTGAGATTCTACCTCATAATATAAATAGAGTTGAAAAATGTAACAATTTAACAGGAATGATACTTGTTTTTGTCATCTGATTCATATTGTTTCTACCTGGACATATATCAGCCTGAAGACTTAATGCGTCAGATTTATATTTAAACTTAGTACTGCATATATCACCAGTTTTTCACTTCCCACTTATGGTATATTAAACAGTACAAATCATGATTTGAATGCCAGTGGCAGAAAGGCACAATGCCTCACTTTCATTCTAGTTCTAAGACAAAAATGTATCACCGTTGTAGAGGGATGCAAAGTAGGCATCAGGATTACAGTTAACAAGGTCTGTACATAATAGGGACAAGACCCTAATTATAATATGTTTAGTATTTTCAACTGGGATATAGCTGTGGCCATGAGGTTTGAGTAGAACTTATAGAGACTGTCCCCTGAAATTACTTCTTCTCTGCCACAAAAGCAGAATCAGCACATTGAGGGATGAGTAACCATGTTGCAGTCATCCAGTCTGATCCGTGGAGGCCCATTACATTATATATGGTACTTTACTCTTGCCATCAACTGAGTCACACTGGTCATAAAGGAACGATTGGGGCACCAACCAGATTGCACCTTTAAATATTTACAATGTCCAATAAATAAACAGACACCTGATGGCATGTCAAATAAAGGTAAACCGAAAGCAGTGTGACCTATAGAATAAGGAAGAGGATTCAGCATTCTTTTCACCATGTCACTATTCGGGTGGGAGGTCCACTCTTTGACCTGCTCCCTCTGGAATGAGATGAGTCATGCCGGGAGCACCTAGGATTTATTGTAGCGGGGCCAGAAGAGGCAGAGTCAATTTCCTACTGTGGGAGGTTTTTCAGGGCTGTGGGAAATAAAGAAAATGATATTGTCAGTGGTAACACCCCTTGTGTCCCGGAGTGGTAGTGCTTACCTCCCATAAGCCTGGAAAGTGATCCTTAGATGCTTGTGCATGACACTGCATATCATGGGGGGAAAGCTACCTAGGGTTTAATTGGCCCTTTAAACCAGAATGCAGGGAGTTCAAGAGGGCATTCCTGAGCCCAGAAATGATAGCAGAGATCAGTCAGTCATTTCCTAGCCCACTTAGTCCTAAACAGGGTCACAGGGGTCTGCTGGAACCTCTCCCAACTAGAATAGTGCACAAGGTAGGAATAAACCCTAGATGGGGTGCCAGTCCATCACAGGGCAAATGCACACACACAGACCTGGGCCAGTAGGAAATGACAAACTACCTAAATGTCTTTGGAATGAGGGAGGAAACCAGAGAAGCCAGAGTGAACCCACACAGACACAGGGAGAGCATGCAAACTTCACAGATGGAGGACTTCGGATGCAAACCCAGGTCTCCATACTCTGACGTAGCAGCACAACCACTGTGCCACTGTGTCACCTCCTAATAACAGATATGTCCATGGAAATATTTTCAGGCAATCCATTTTTTAACTTGGTTTCCAGAGATGAATTAAACAAGTATTGAAACAGCAGGAGGAGTAAGGACCAGAGTTTTGACAAAGAGGTACTGGAGTTGTAAGACAGAATAGTTTCTACGATACTTTAATAAGAACCTGTTCAGTTTAAGCTGTGGATCCCAACTTTACTTTAAAATAAATTCTTCAACAAAAACACAGGGGATCTTGTTAAGGGCAGATGTTGCACACATGTTAGAATGTTTTTCTTCATGCAAAGAACTGTAGACAAATGGAATAAACTACAATTTTTTTTTGTTCTTTATTTCACCTTATACAATTTCTTGTATTAGGAATTTGTTAGTTTTCACATACCCCTTGGGGTCAGAGATTGTACAGTGCCCCTGGAGCAATTACAGGTTAAGGGTCTTGCTCAAGGGCCCAGCAGAGTAGGATCTCTTTTTGGCAGTGACGGGGATTTGAACCGGCAACCTTCTGGATACCAGCACAGATCTTTAGCCTCAGAGCCACCACTGTGTGTGTGTGTGTGTGTGGTGGAGAGCAGGACTGTTGGCACCATCACATCTCAACTTGATGTTATTTTGGTGAATAGGATGGACAGGTTTGGTGGATTGAATGGTCTATTCTCATCACAATTCTTCTAATGTTCTAAACTGAGCCAACTACTGTTGCTTTGACAAGGGATTGAACCAGAGTTTCAGAAGACCCTTTAAGACATTAGGATTATTGTTATGTTTATTTTGTGTACTTTTACTACAGTGCTATTGGGCATTGTTGTCATCTTCACAGTTAAGGTCTGTGTTCATTAGTCACTGAATAATTAACAAATATTAAGTTCATTTGGAAGGAGGCAGGGCTGTTGGATTTAGAAACCTTAAAAGTCTCAGCCTATTTGTAAAAAAATACAGATTTCTTTGACATTGGACTTTTGTATAATTTTTATGTGGTTTTTCTCTATTGTGCTAAATTGTACTCCTGTTGTTAGGAGTTGTAAGGGGCATGTCCTCCAAGGTCGTGACCTGCAGGAAGTGATGCAACAGGTTTTTTTCTCATCTAAGATGATAGATTCAAAACACCCTTCTTGATTTTCAAAACTTTTGACTATCTAGTTTTTTGATTCATGCCTGCTGTTTTGATTTTCGATTTTTGTCTTGTATTGTGGTTTTGGTACTGCTGTGAAGCTGTCTTTTTGGGATTGACCTTCTTTGACTTCATGACTACGTCTCTTATTCTGATCACGTCTCAGAACTTTTTTGCCGTTGTTACTAGCATAACAGTAATTCACAGAGTCAAAGTTAGGATATAAATCACAGTGCAATTATTACTGGTTACTTAAGCAGCCCACAATAACTCTTATTAGCAAGGTGCCTCTAGGAGAATGGCTACCACAACCTGTTTGGGCTTCCTAACTATAATGGATTCTGTATGGAATTTCTTCCCTGTTTAAGTGGATTTGTTCAGATTTTGACCAACTTCCTCCATTAAGTAGCTAGGTGACAGTTTGACTGAGGACACTGAGTTGGTACTCTGCTTATGAATGAGTAACACTGGCTCTAGCCTTACACCTGTTGGTGCAGTCGTAAGTTTTTAAGCCCCCGCAACTCTGATTATGAGAAACCAGCTCTCAAAATAAATTAATGGATGGATGAGCAGGTGGATTCACATTAATAGATACTCATGCAACTATTAGCTCATCTGTGTTTTGTTGCAGCTTGTCCAGTAAAGTTCCTGCTTCCATTTAGGCTCTCAGTCAGGTCTGAAGTGGCTGCCTAGCTCTAAAGAGAGTGCACTGTGTACAATACCAGTGAGCACTGTGCTTCCTCGCTTTGCCTTCGTTGACTAAATTTAGGGTCATGCATGGGTTATAGTACACGTGGTTAGGCGATAAATGCTTGGAATTGGCTAATCCAGGGATGAGAAGTGTTCCTGCCACAGTGTGCTGAACACGGTTTGCACTGGTGCAGATGCACTGATTCGCAAAGCCAATGCTTTTTGCTTTTTAACTTTACAAATTAATTTGTTAAAGTATATTTTTCTGTAAAAAGGAGCAGCTGTGGTATGTGTTGGACAGATGGAAGTTTCCACCTCGTTTATCTTAACAAACTAAAAATAGCATTTCAAAAATTAAAGGACCTTTGGGATTGCTTAGAAAGTGCAAAGCGTGAGCGAGAGAGCATACGCATGGAGGAAACATATTAATAAATCATTGCTACGGAACAAGGTGCTGAGAAGGGAGAAGCACTTCCTTTTCAGAAAAGCACCCGGACAGAGTAGATGAACTAGATATGTCTGACCTCAGCACACTTCGTGAGAGATGGGGCTTTGCGGTTAGGGCTTGAGAACAAGAGGATCACTTTCAACTGTTGCCCTTCCCTTACAGCAGATTGTTTTAATGAGTATTTGAAATAAATGTCACCTGAGAGTGAGCTGCCCAGGTGACTTCCTGACTCATCACGTAGGCCTTAAAGAGAGTAAAACTCTTTTAGATAGTGCATGGTTGGAAGTGCCTTGTGCACTAGTTCACTTTCAGCTATGTTTCTCCCTCTGTCCATCTATTTTCTAACCTGCTTCTCCAGTTAAGGTTTATGGGGAGATGTACTCTGGAATGTTGTGCCAAATGTGCAGCAGTGCCGTACAAGACCAGAAAAGACTGTTGACTTTATACACAATATCCATGATTGCCTTTCCATTTGATTACTCTCTTAATATTCATATCTTCACTCATATCTATGTATGGGATGCCTGGAATTCAATCAGTCGGCAGAAATGAAGGCATGTCACAAAGCAAGAATCCTTCTCACAGAAAGCCTTTGGGAAATAGACAAGGAGTCATACAGGAAGGGACAGTGTTTGTTATGCCCTTTATGTGTACCTTGTGACTTAGAAGGGTGACAGTCATGGGCACCATCACACAGTTGTGGCCTGGGAAAAAGCATACTCTTCCAAGAGTCTAGAGTTCAGGGTACATACCAGTTTGCATGGGTGACTGACCCTCTTATGCTAGGGAGTGAAGCTATGGTGCGAAAGCACCACCCCTTGACCAATGGAGGTGACATGGTCCAGGAGTAAACATATGGGGACCACGCAGTGTTTTCAGCAGAATCAGCAGCTTGGGATCAACCTGAGAGTCCTGGACCATTAAGGGCAACATAAGGCACCCGGGGCCATTTGAGGGAGTTTTACCTTGGTATTCATGAAGCTAAAGTAGTGTTGCCCCTGAGCTTTGAAATGACACAGCAGTGAAGTTTAAAGCTATGTCTAGACCAGAAGATCACCGAGTCAGGAGGAAAGTTTCCATGAAGGCTGAATTGGTTTGAGAAAGAGGTGCCAGAATCAGAGAATGTGATAGCTTGAGGAGGGGTGGTGTGAACTACCTAGTGCTAATTTAGTATGCAGGAGGACAATCCACACCAACAGACAGACAGGTGCCAATAGCCTGAGTAAATAGCTATAGGTTTGTCTTTTAAGTTGTACTTTGTGTTCTTTTGAGTTCCCTTTCCTTTGAGAATTTCTATTTTAATAAAAATGCACTTTTGATTTTTTTTTCTTCCTAAGGTGATTCTATCTTTGACACAGATCATATGCCAATTTGAATTAAAAAGTCTACAATTAATATTATAATCATCATCTTTTTCATTCTGCTAATGCAGTACTACAACGCTAAACTACACTGACCAAGCCTCTCTATTCCCAACAAATTCTTTCATCCCTTCTTGAGAAATATGCTCCAAGTATATTACAAGTGATAATCATTCCTGTGTATCTTGGGTCTGCCGCTTAGTCTTCACCTAGTAGGCCATGCCTGGTAAACTTCCAATGGAAAGTGACAGGTGGTATTCCAACTAAATGTCAAAAGCTCTTAAACTGTTTATTTTCAATCCAGCGAAGTAGGAATTCTTCTCCAACATTCTCCTGTAGCAGAGTGAGCCCAGCAACCATGAGCAGAAACCTTATTTTGGCTACCCAGAGTAGGCTGACTGGTAACTGAACAGTTTTATCTGTGAGCTTAGCTCTATTTGTCTGAGCCAACTCACCACCAGGTCAACAGATTAACACCTTTCTTTATCTGAATGGCATGAATACATGGCCTCAGATCTGACAACACGACTACAGTCTATGACTGAACTTTTCTAAAGATACTCTGATATTAGGTATATGTATAAACACCTTATACTTGTAGTTGAACTTAATATTCATTATGGACAATTCATAACCAGTAGACAAATGCAATAATAATTCCATGCTCTGATTCAGATCAAGTAGGCCATTCCTCTCAATCAGGTCCTTCTAGGTATATTCCTCATTTCCCAGGTTAGCTTTGAATTCTGCCAGCAGGACTTGTTAATCAGTAAATGGTTACTATTTCACACACCACATCAAATATCATCAAAAGGCTGAATGTTTTAAATCGCTGATAAGTGCTTACTCACAAATACTAATTCTTTAAAAAAAAATTCTTTGCATTTATATAGCATTTTTCTCACTACTCAAAGTGCTCAGCAATTGCAGGTTAAGGGCCTTGCTGAAGTGCCCAACAGAGCAGAGTCCCTATTGGCATTTACGGGATTCGAACCAGCAACCTTCCGAATGCCAGTGCAGATCCCTAGCTTCAGAGCCACCACTAGTCAAGGCTGGTCTCTTTGCAGATTGAAGTTGCACTAAGATAACTCTCTCTTATCAACCTGCATAAAATCTAAATATAGCGTACATAGACGGGGTCTTGTGAGTATCTTTACACGTGTTTATTGGTGCTTCCCGAGGAGCCAACCCTATAATAGAAGAGAGACCACTGATAATCAAGAAGTTTGGCTCAGCAGCCATTATACTGCATAAAGGTGACTCAGGTGATATGTAGCTAGTGTTTTCATCCTCCCTCATGGATTGTGTCTCTCTCTCTGCCAAACAAATGACATTTTCTGTTGCAAAAGTTGGTTCCATTACAAGGATATAGAATGCATGGATCCTTCCCACTTGTGCCTGGAATCCAAATGGCATGAGCACATATTTCTATCCAGGATCACTTATCTTCAGACAAAACAACTTCAAGGGTGGTTTTGCACCATGCCAAAGTCACCATCCTAGGACGGGAGACCCCAATATATTGCAAAGTGTTTGTTTTAATGAATTAATTCAGAAAGCCATCAAAAGCATTATTTCATGTTAAATTTGTTGAGAATATTGTTTACCTTTAGAGGAGCTTGAAATGCAGATTAAATACGATTGGTTTGGGTAGATAAAAATTTAAGCAAAGGCCTCGGGAGCCCAAAATAACATAAAACAAAGAAGTATCATGTATAAAAAGTATCAGAAAACAAGAGAAGTCCTGAAGAGGAGAAATTCCAGACTAGGGTCACATAATTCTTAGTCTTCACTTAATATCTGTGAGATATGGCCGGCCATTCATCCTGGCCAATACCCACAGGCTGCCAGATGGAGCGCTCTCTTTGCAGCATGGAGGTGCCCCGAATGCCAGCAGGGAATCATGGACAGTGGAGTTATAATGCACAGCCCTGCTGGATACCATGGGGGACCTCCAGGAGTCGCTTCAGGGAGGCCCAGGGATTTATATCTTCCGTATAGTATTTCCAAGTCACGGGAACGGAAGAAATGATATACTTCCGGGCTGAAGAAAAAGAGAAGTTTTTACCTGACCCGGAAGTGCTGGATAATCACATGGACTGAGGGCTCATAAGCACTTCTGGGTCGAGGACTATAAAGGACTGTGGGAGATCCCAGACAGATGAGCTGAGCTGGGTGGAAGGGTGGCAACGCGTCTGGGGGAGTGGAGGATTGATTATTGTTTGTTGTATTGATTTATATGAGTGTTGTGGAGAGGAGGGTGCTTTGTACACGTATTTGTCCTAATCAATTCAATATTTGGACTTTTATCTGGTGTCTGATGTCTGGTCTGAGGGTTCAAGGAGTCGACAGTGCCTCTATTTATCACAGATTGTATCTTGAGAATTCTTAAGCAACATTTCAAATACAACCATATGGTTGCACTGCTGAGATGGATGGAATATATACCGCCTTTCTAGAAGAGGATGGTTGAATTTGAGTGACGCAGAGATTGGCCTTGCTAGATGTTAGAAGTGGAGGAGAAAAGAGTGCCATCATGTATTGTATAGAAGTGTTTGTTGACTTAGTAGAATATGGGGGAGATGTGTCAACTCAACAGAAGGGTAGGAAGACGCATCAAATCTGCTATCATCTGCTATCTTCTTGTGCATTATGTTTAAGACAAATTTTTTAGAGAACTTACAGTATATTAAATGAGAGGCTATAAATGAATGCATGATTTTTTGTAAATAGGTATATAGAGTCAGAATTGTCACACATACAGCCTACGCTGAAATTCTTACTTGCATGTGCTAATTAACATGCAGCATATCACCATTCTCTGGTACAATGACCAATGAGTATTTCTGTCTTACCTCAGATCTTTTGCATGCCTTATCTGAAACAATTACCTTAACCTGAAACTTCTGTCTTTCCTAATGGAAGAATCTTAGAACAATATATCGATGTATTCTGGATTGAAGCATCTCTTCTTGTAATGTAAAACTATTGCTAGCAGTACTAGTTTGAGATACTGACTCAGATGTTAAAAGAATAATACAATTTCCTACAAGCCCCTTAATATGTATATTTAAATATCTCCTAAATCATGTAAAAAAGCAAATCTGTGATAATAACTATGTTATCATGCTTAATCAACCAAATACTGCATGGTGGTATGCTATCTTTTTATCTTTGTCCATAGAACCATATGAACAAAGGCCAAAGAAAGTGGATTTTTCAAATAGATAAACTGAACTAATATGAAATGGACAACTGATTAAACTTGGTTATATAGGAATCTAAATATTGAAGAAACAAATCTGCTTTTGGGGCAACTGTATAAAGGTCACAGTGCATACATAATGTAAACCACTCATCCGGATAGAAAATAGGAAGGGCTAATTATAATCTTGCATATTAACTCTTTCAGGGCTGATGTCGACTTTTGTCAAAAGGAGGAGTTGACGATGGTAATTGACTGTAAACTGTGACAGAACCAACCGTTATGTTTTAGTTGGATTCTCGTTGCAAGAAGGAAAGTTAAAGTCATTGGTATGACCAAGATTTCCTGCGCTCGCGTGAGAAGCAAGGTGCAAACAACGGCAAAATGGCACTGACAGCTGGCAAGAGATCAAAGTGAATGCGTGAAGCAAAATACTCCGTGGACGATGTTTTGCCTATTATCTCTGAACTGGACTATGACTCGTCGGACTCAGATTTTGATACAAGTGATTGAAAACGAATGTGAGGTTCCAGCTTCAGCTGATTGGTCCCCAGCTAATCATTGTACTGACATTGTTTGCCAGGGAGGACTGCTACTTAACAATCATAAGAGGTAGAAACCAGATTGCAATACACTGCGACTTTTTCCCAGCCATTGCAAAGGCAGCCTGCCGCACATTCTTGGCAAACTGGCAGTCACAGCATGCAGCAACAGATGTTTTATGTTGATTTCTGTGTGAAACCATTGCTTTTCAGAAACTATTTTTTTTGGAAAACATATTCAGCCCTCAAAGAGTTAAACGGCGATAAGCCAGTATAAATGAAGTGTTATGGATGGATGACACAAAGCCAGACCATATTTTAGAGTGAGGGCACTTTCAAAGGATGGGAAAAGCAAGGCCCATAGCTCAGCTATCTGATGGTATGTAAGAAAATGTCTTCAGTGTCATTGACTGGTGCTTCATCATGCAAGAGGACTTGGAAGAAAACAGCTACTAATGAAATGAAGGAGTTCAAGCATGCAGTGCGAGACCAGTTTATTCAATCTCCTGATTGAAGTCCAATTAAATATTCCTTGTTCCTTCTGAACAAAAAATCACTCTGAAAAGCTGTCAAAAAATGATAGCCACTACCATGAAGATTTTTAAAAATATCTATGTTTTTTTCTTCACAATCATGGTGTATATTAATTTGCCACATAAAATTGCATTTAAAAGTAAATAATTTTTTTATTAATTTTAAAAATACGTTATCTGTTCTTGTCGCTTACAATAAGGCTTAAGTGCACACAAGTCAGTTGGTGAATGAAAAAGACTTAAACCTTATTGAATGCATCCACTCTGAATCAGCAAAGGTTTCGATTTAAGAAAACATGCCTTCTGCATTTATACTGCATCCTTTTGATAACAAAAGGGACATTGGAAATAATTATTTTTATCAAAGATCCTTGGAGCTAATTTTCTTGAGATAAGAATACATTTCCTGATCACTTGTCTGCTCACAGCCACAATCATGCATGGAGTTATGACAACCCAACAAGCCTCCAGCACCAAGCTCTATTCTGCTGATAATCATACTTTTGCTTTTGCAGTTCTGTTTCTGGAGCGGTTATGTTCTGCCATGTCTTGTAACGACAGACTGACAGATGTGCGCTGACATAATATTATAGCAAATTGGTGCTGCTAAAATGTCCCAAATGCGTGTGTGTGCATATGTGTTCACCTTGTGATGGACTGGTGCCCTCTCCAGAGATGGCTCTTGGCTTGTGCCCTGTGATTCCTGGCATAGACTCCAGCTTCCCTGTTTCACTGCCAATGGATGGATGGATGGATAAATGGATGATTATTTGTTCAGTTCTTGTCACCTGATTATAAACTTCTTGCCTGCTAAGTATTCTTTCTTACTGAAGCACATATGCATTATCATCTAGCAGCAGTAGGCAACCTTTGTGACATACCTTCCATATAGTAAAAGAATAATAGTAATTATAAGGGTGCCTTATTCAGTTACTATTGTCTAGTTGTCTACATAACAGACACAGCAAGTTCACACACATCAACATTCAATAATGTCAATACCAAGTGCTTGAAAATTCATAAGTGGGTAATTTCGTAATGCAGAACAATACTCAGTCACATTTTTAGCTTGAAAAATAGATGTATGCCGTAAGACTTAAGGCTTTTTAGTCACCTATGGTTCTGTGTAACCTTAAGTCCCATTGCAAACTGTAAAAATATTAATTTTTTTTTAAATTCATGAAGAATATTTCACTTTAGAACACTCATTTTATGGGGCAAATTAATATATACCTTGATCATGAAGAAACAACCCAGAAAGTGTTGGCATTCTAAACCATAAAACCATACTGTTTATTCACGGAACTACAGTACCTGGACATGGGCACTAATATTTTGTACTTTTGTCTTTTCATCTAAAGCACGAAGTGCTTTTACATACCACAAAAATCAAATTTTTACACTTTAGACCAATAATATATGGAGACCACCTAGCCTAATTATTAATTTAATATTGTTCATAAATTGTAACTCTAAATAAATGACACCAAACAATTTTGCAATAAGTACCATAATAAAACATTTAAGAAAATTACAGTATAAAACTGCCATGGATTTTAACATCTGTTTTTTTCAACATTCTCCATCTTAAGTAAGCCCGTTGAAAGCATCGTTGTGGACTTATTCCATAACTTGATTCAAACAACAGAGTTAATCTGTTAGTGTGTGACTTCAGATTGAATTGCAGTATCAATACTTACAAGCTGGTGTCTCTCCTTTGGTGATCTTTTCTAATTAAATTGAAATTAATGTTTCTTGCACCAAGTTTTCTCCATACAGTATGCATTATGATTGGATAATGTTGGCAATTTATCGAACTGGTAAAAGTTATTATTCAATTTCATAATAAACTAGAAAAATAATTTTCTACAAGCACTGTAAAAATAAGCATTTGCAAAACGGAAATGTTAGGAAGCACTACTTCTTCACTCACTTAATTAAGACATTTAATCATAATAATTTTTTAATTAACTCTGTTAGCGTAGTGAGTACATTGAACACGCTGTTTCATATTTTCTATTACCATAATTGTAATTGAGTTCTGTATCTTAATGCATTCTCTTTTATCATGATGTCGGAAAGTGGTGACGTGAGATTTGCAAGTAAGAATTTCAGATTGTTCTGTACATTGTTATGCATAGCTGATGAGCAATAATAATCGAGCAAACAGTTTATTTGATTTATTAATGTAATAGCTTTTTTTGGTATAATACATTTGAGTAAAAAATATGTAATCGACCCATAAATAGTACTGTTGCTGTTAAACTGAAAAAGAGTCAAAGATTAAGCAGCAAAGCTATAAAGACACTTGTTTTCGAGAGACTTTCACTAAGCTGATTTTCTATGACATGTGTTTCTTCCAGCAAAGAGATCTTTGATCACTGCTAAATGATTATTATCTGACATTTCTATGATTGGCTCACCTGCCTATATGTCATTGTGTGATAGATGAAGATGCCATGGCACATTATGTGCTTTATTGAGCAATTTTATTATTTGTCACACAATCAATAAAACAGGAAATTTCTTTGAATTATCTAGACCTAAGAAGTTACCAGATTAACTTTCCGAGAATTCATACACACACACATACACACTGACACATTGGACACAATTATTTATTCTTGGATAGCCAGTATGTGTGAAAGGATGGTAGAAAATCACAGTGAGGTGAATCTTCTCCTCTTTTCATCTCTGTTGGTCTAGTTTATTTCCAAGCAAACTTTCCCAATGTCCATTACTGATTAAAGTCCACTATTTTACATACACTTTTTTTTTACTATAAAGGTCATATTTTAAATACTGTTAATTTGTAAGTAATTGAAAGTATTAAATCTGTTATTAAATTATTGAGCTTTTTTTAAGTGTATGTACATAACTTGCTGCAGTTAGGTTTACTTTACATTAAAGTAATGCATCTGAATATTATGGGCAAAAATAAATATTTAAACTTAATATACCAACTTTGCTACAACAATCCAATATGTTTCATAAATTGAAAATTATTTAGAAAATGCACATGATTATAATACACATTACATTGCAAAACAATGCAGTCTTATTCAGAAGTACTTTGAGTTTTTCCCTGTGTGACACAAAGATGCTTTCTTATTTATTTTATTTTCCTATTGGGTAAAAACAATACAGAAATGTTTATTGCCAGTTGTCAAAGCTTTTACGAATTAGAGAAAAGTCTGGAAGACACTTGTGTCATCTTCAGCTAACTGGTCAACTATTGACTCCATCTTGGCAGAAGCTAGATAGAGAGATGGAAAGATGGCAGGGTCTCGAAATTCCTGGATATTTTCTGTAAACTCAGCAGTAAGCACGTGCATAGGACACTATGTTATAATGTAACATGGTCAAATAAATTGATTGTCATTATTTTTCACATATCTATCTATCTATCTATCTATCTATCTATCTATCTATCTATCTATCTATCTATCTATCTATCTATCTATCTATCTATCTATCTATCTATCTATCTATCTATCTATCTATCCATACATTCATACTGTACATCATCACATTTCCTGAAACTAAAGAGAGTCACTAATTAATCTAAAATGTGATTATTTGGTAAGCACAAGTAAACAAGAGTAGAAGGAAAAAAGATACAATATGAAGACAGGAATGAGAATTCCTCAACTCCATGGAGATGTTGACCAGCTCTGAGTTAAATACATATGAAATATGAAATGACTGTAGGGTTAATAAGTAGATTCAGATGGCAAGTCACTGAAAAGCATTTTGGGCAGATGCTTGTAAGACAGAAAGACACAAACTGAGATAAAATTGTAACCAAAAATGGTGGAAAAACTAAAGAGGTACTTTCTAAAAAGAACAAAATGCAACTCAGAGGTTCTGAAAAAGAGTGACTATTATAAAAATGTATTGTAAATCAAGCTCCTTAGACATGATTGAGTATAGCTGAAGCAGGCAAATGGGAAAGAAAATCAAAGCAAAGGTAATCTCAGAATAATAAAGTGATTGGAGTTATGACTCTAGATAACGGTGTTTGACTGTTTATTGTGTGCTCCAACTCTAGATTTTGGTAATGTCTCTATTTTCTTAACTCACTTTATTGATATTACTTTATGGATTTTAATGGCACAGCTGTCTGTGCTGCCATATCTTTATCACATTCCTAATGCCACTCCTTTTTGTTTGCAGCTTTTCATTCTATTGCTCATGTCTTGACTATGATGGTGCTCATCTTCTGTTTGATAGGAATTTAATCTCAAGGTGCTAGAGGGGCCTGGAAGGCTTCTTGCCAACTGTGAACACTCAGCACGTCTTACACTATGGTGGGGTTTGTGGAAGAAAGGTGAAAAAGAGAGTGCAGACAGGGTTGAATGAGTAGCGAAGAGTGTCAGGAGCAATTTGTGACAGACCAGTATCAGCAAGAGTGAAAGGGAAGGTCTACAGGACGGTAGTGAGATCAGCTATGTTATATGGGTTGGAGACGGTACTGAGCATATAGCAGGAGACAGAGCTAGAGGTGGCAGAGTTAAAGATGTTAAGATTTGAACTGGGTGTGACGAGGCTGGACAGGATTAGAAATGAGTACATTAGAGGGTCAGCTCAAGTTGGACGGTTGGGAGACAAAGTTAGAGAGGCGAGATTGAGTTGGTTTGGACATGTGCAGAGGAGAGATGCTGAGTATATTGGGAGAAGGATGTTAAGGATAGAGCTGCTAGGGAAGAGGAAAAGAGGAAGGCCTACGAAGAGGTTTATGGATGTGGTGAGAGAGGACATGCAGGTGATGGGTGTAACAGAACAAGATGCAGAGGACAGAAAGATATGGATAAAGATGATCCGCTGTGGCAACCATTAATGGAGCAGCCAAAAGAAGAAGAATGGGTTAATCAAGTACCCATAGTGCCAGATTACTTATTTTGGGAAGCACTTAAACCATTTTGAAGGAAAAAAAATATCTCTCAGATAGGTTTGGATGTAATATTATTCCTAATGCCTTAACGGAATTATTGGAATAATACCAGATGGGATAAAAGTGTGCCTTAAAAAATCCATTGTAATATCCTATACCACACTACTGGCACAAAGACTTATTTTGCTCAAATGAAAGAATCCCAATGACTAATTGGGAAAGTGAAATCTTATTTTTATCTCAAATTGGATAAAAGGATTGGTTCAGAATTTTTTCAGAATTTGTCAGGAACTCATTAATGTAATAGTAAAGTAACCATACTAGGTCAGGGCTGTGCGGAAACTTTTTATTTCATTTTATGCTGCATGAAAGACCATTTTAATCAGGGCTCTCCAAGTATTGTACACAATAAAGTGCTGAGTTTCATGGATCATCTTCAGAATGAATTATTGTACTTGCTATTGTAAAGAGACAAAATGTTAAAGAGTTGGGGCACCACCCTGGTGGTCACCTATAATTACAAGAGTTGAAAGCACAAAAATACATGCAGCATGTTGCATGTTGAGCTCAAAATAGAACTGAAGCCAACATGGCTGGTTCCGGGTTATGTGGTGACATGGCAGGATCCGGGAAGATGGAAAATGGAAGTGACATCCATGGTGGAGTGGCTGTCAGTCTTCCATTTTGTAGAGGGAGGAAGAGAGAAGGCCTTAATCCAGAGCGCCAGCCCCTGGTTTGGCAGGTAATTACAATTACCAGATCTCTTAAGCTGCCTCCCACACGCATGTGTTTTATTCATTTGATTGTGCTGTGTTTTTTTATTATGTTTTGTTTAATATATAAATTAAAGAAAACAATCCAAGAGTGTATAGCATTTTAATATTGAAATCAAAGAGAAACCACATAATGTATATTTACTACAAAAGGAAAAATGCTAAAGATTATACCCATGTTGAAAAAAATAGAAGCAAATGTTACATACACAATGTTCTCATTGTATAGACCAGGGGTGACCAACTCCGATCTGGGAGATCCACAGTAGCTGCAGGCTTTTATTCCAGTTGCTTTATTAGAAGCCAATCCTCAGAAATAACATTTAATATAACATTTAATTTCATGGCTTGTTAGGGTTTAACTCTGCCATGTCAGTTCATTCTTATATCATAGATTTGTTTTTCCTGGTTAATGATTCATGTATCATCCAAGTGATTTGAAGCCTAAAACGGGCTGAGTAATTTTCAGTTCTTCACTTTCTCTTCAGTTTACTTGTGAGCACTGAATTAAACCAAATAATGAATGATAAATACACATGGGAGGAAATGGAGACAAGCTAGATGCAGAACTGCTGGTTCCTTTGTCATTTGCATCATATTGCTAATAAGGAGCAGTTAAAACAATGAATACAACTGTTTAAGACTAAAATACGCAATTACGGGTTCAAAATCTTAACAAGCAAGGCAACTAAAATGAAGCAGAAAAATGTCACTTGAGCAATAAGAGCTTCATCAGCAATGAATGATTTCTTATGAAGCAACTAGGATGGAACAAAAACCTGAAGCCACTGCGGCCCTCCAGGACCGATGTTGCTCAGCCCCGATTTAAAGGGTCTGAGTCTTAAATAGAAAATACATTAACTGAAGTTAATTAGTAGCAATAATTAGTCACTAAGTTAAAAAAATGGCTAGAATGAAAGCTTGTAGCCACTGTGGCTCGCCCCAGGAATAGACCTCACCAGCCTTTACTTACTTCATTGTTTATTTGCTGTTAATTATATTTATCTTTTTCATTTTGCCTATATCTACAGCTAATTAAACTGCTTCTGAGGTCATTGTTAGTGTTCAGGTGCTTTTCAGAGTTACCATTTGGGATGTCACACCTTCGCAATTTTTTCTGTTCACTTGTATTTATAGTTGAAGGTGTGAGACAAATGTGAGGCTCCTGATTTGTTTCATGATTCACACAAATAAAAATAAAATAAAAAGGAAAGATAATATATTAAATGAGTGTTGCACAACTCACCCACAAAATGCCATTTCTACTTCAATTCATAATTTATTAGTTATCTTATGAAGTTATGAGAAAAGGCAGAGTTATTTAGCAAGTTGATCAAATCCTGAAATGCAGTTATCTCCAAATTCTACCACTGGTAAGTGAGAGGATGCTCACATTCATTTTTGAAAATTCCCCCTTGTGGGCTCCAGATTTCCATAAATCTTTTAGCATATGAGGACCACGCAAGTCTTCACTGTTCATCTACGTACAGTGGATTAAAACTGAACATGTCTATCTAACTCTCTGCCTGATTAGCATCTAAATGTGCACATTTTTCTTCCTCATAAATGCCTCTCTATGCAACTATGTTTGTCTTCTCTGGCGTTTTCACTTCACTGGGGAATGAATCTCTATACAACATATTAAATTCCCTGATTCTTGTACAAGCCAATACTTGCCTTATTTGTATACATGCTTGGAGTTTCTCTATTACAGATGGAGATGCAGAAATAAGTTGTAGAAAAAATTTATTTAATTTGCTGTTAGTAGTAGCCTAAACCAAGTTTTAAGCACAGACATCCAAAAGTATGTGAATGAGAAAAAACAAAGTTTAGCAGCACACTGACATGCTGTCAGTGATTTGTGTGTCAGCTATAAGCAAAGCATAACTTTTGCAACTCTTATAAATTGTAATGTTATGATATGCAACTCAAGATCACTGAACTGAACAAAGAAAGCACCTTTATATTCCTGAAGAAATGCCCAGTTCTGTTTTTCATAAGAAGTCCTTTCGAATGTCTGGAGATCATTTTGTTCCAGTTCTCTGTAAACGAAGAACTTAAAGCTGAGTTTAGCTGCCATTGTCAATCAGTGTCTGCTACCCTGCCTGCTTTGACATTAATTGTATTGTAGAATATTAAAACACATCTAAAGAAGGGGAAAGTGAAGTTGCACATCACAGCCAGTAGGAGCTGCCTTACAGCATCTGAACAGAAGGTGCATGCTGAAAAATAAACAGACTGTCTTATTCCATCTGAATGACTTCATCAACTTTATTCACTGGGAGGAACATTAACCAGATATGCCCTGTTCACTAGAGCATAAGAGGAGGTCAGGTATTTTCTGACATACATACGTCAGGAACTCTGAGCAGCTGAAGACTGGAAGGCACAGTTCTTTATTTTGTTACTTTGACTTCTGGAAGAACGCCGGAGATTATCAACTCTCCAAGGAATTTATGCCCATGACTCTAGTCGGGATCAAGTGGTTTTCAGATGTTGGGAGGAAGCAAGGATTGTACACATCTGTTGGTATTTCACAAGTTAGCCATGCATTGTTGATGTAGCATCACATGTTTGAAGTTTCACAGCTAATATACTAATGTGACCCTGAGCAAGTCACTAAACCTTAAAGTGTTCCCAGTGTTCAAATTCTGTGAACCATCATACTGCCCTTGTTAATCTCTTGCACATGATATTCACTGGGAAGGTTTGACCAATCCATTTATTTTGCTGAAATTTCTATTTCTATCCTGTCCTATTTCTACCTGACATTTCCATTTTTATTCCATGTATTCATTTTGGTTTTCTGACAACTTACTCCAAATTCAGGGACAAAAAAAAACTGAAGCCTATACCCACAAAGCATTGGGTACAGGCAAAACTTCATCCTGAACTGGCAACCTCAATAATCCTGGAGAAATTTAAAGTCACCATTTAACCCAACAATCCTGCTTTTGGAATGTGGAAGGAAAACTGGAGTTCTTGGAAAAAAATCCCACATGGACTTGTGGAGAACGCACATACACTTCAGAACTATAATAGATTCCATATACAGTAATTTATCCTCTTTTTGTTTTTTTAGTAGACTTGCTCTTGTGACACAGACATATGTCTTCTTCTTTACAAGTGAGATGAGAAACTTGTCACCCCCTTTGAGGATCTAATAGGTGATACCATCATCTGCACGAAAACAACAACTTTCAATTAATACCATTTTGTAAGAGTGCAGATGCAAAGACTAAAATTGTTAAGTTAAACTTTGAGCAGATGCGACAATGTCTAAGTAGGATACACTGGGATAAGCTTTTAAGTGTGGAGACAGTCGAGGAGCAGTGGAACAGGTTTAAAAATGTTTTACATGTAATGCAGGACAGATACATACCTACAAGACGTTGCAAAGGGGAAAACTGCTTTATAAGGCATATAAAACTAATGACTGCAAAGTGAATCGTAGAGCATATGAGAACATGAGGGCAACCATTAAGAAGGATATCAGGGAGGTAAAAGACAGTTGGACAGGAATATAGCAGAGAAGGCAAAAGACGACCCTAAGAGATTCTTTCAGTATTTTAGTAGTAAAAGAACAGTCAAGGAGGAGGTCAAGTGCATCAGAAATAGTAAAGGGGAATTAAAAGATACAGACAGTGACATAGCGGATGCCCTAAACTTACATTTTTCTGAGGTGTTCACAAGTGAGCAAGCGGACAACCTCCCAGAGGTAACAGGGACTACTAAGGAGGTACTGAGGGATTTGGAAATTGTAGAGGGAGAAGTGCTGCTCAGATTAAATAAGCTGAAATCAAACAAATCACCAGGACCAGATAATATTTACCCTCGAGTTCTTAAGGAGGCTAGTGAGTACATATATAAACCCTTGACGCATATTTTTAGGAAGTCACTGCGCACTGGAGAGATTCCGAAGGACTGGAAAATGGCAAATATCATCCCATTATATAAAAAGGGCGACAGGGCAGATCCAAGCAACTATAGGCCAGTAAGCTTAACATGCATCACAGGAAAATTAATGGAAGGAATTATTAAGGATAAGATGAGCAACACCTGGCAAGGACAGGAGTTATTAGGAACAGTCAGCATGAGTTCAGAAGAGTGAGGTCGTGTTTTACTAACATGCTGGAATTCTATGAGGAGGCAACAAAAGGATACGATCAAAGTGGAGCATATGATATTATTTATCTGGACTTTCAGAAAGCATTTGATAAGGTGCCACATGAGAGGTTGGGCATCAAATTAAAAGGAGTGGGAGTTCAGGGTGATGTTTTTAGATGGGTGCAAAATTGGCTCAGACACAGGAAGCAGAGGTGCAAGGAACCTCTTCAGAACTGGCTGATGTTAAGAGTGGTGTTCCACAGGGGTCAGTGCTAGGGCTGCTGTTATTTTTAATATATATAAATGATTTAGATAGGAATATAAGTAACAAGCTGGTTAAGTTTGCAGATGATACCAAACAGGTGGATTAGCAGATAACTTGGAATCTGCTATATCATTACAGAAGGACTTGGATAGCATACAGGCTTGGGCAGATTTGTGGCAGATGAAATTTAATGACAGTAAATGTAAAGTATTACACATAGGAAGTAAAAATGTTAGGTTTGAATACACAGTGGGCGGTCGGAAAATCGAGAGTACACCTTATGAGAAGGATTTAGGAGTCATAGTGGACTCTAAGCTATCGACTTCCCAACAGTGTTCAGAAGCCATTAAGAAGGCTAACAGAATGTTATGTTATATAGCACCCTGGTGTGTGGAGTACAAGTCCAAGGAGGTTCTGCTCAACATTTATAATGCACTGGTGAGGCCTCATCTTGAGTACTGTGTGCAGTTTTGGTCTCCAGGCTACAAAAAGGACATAGCAGTGCTAGAAAAGGTCCAGAGAAGAGCGACTAGGCTAACTCCAGAGCTACAGGGGTTGAATTATGAGGACAGATTAAAAGAGCTGAGTCTATACAGTTTAAGCAAAAGAATATTAAGAGGTGACATGATTGAAGTGTTTAAAATTATGAAGGGAATTAGTCCAGTGCATCGAGACTGTTATTTTAAAATGAGTTCATCAAAAACACGGGGACACAGTTGGAAACTTGTTGAGGGTAAATTTCACACAAACATTAGGAAGTTTTTCTTTACACAAAGAACAATAGACACTTGGAATAAGCTACCAAGTAGTGTGGTAGACAGTAAGACGCTGGGGACTTTCAAAACTCAACTTGATGTTTTTTTGGAAGAAATAAGTGGATAGGACTGGAGAGCTTTGTTGGGCTGAATGGCCTGTTCTCGTCTAGAGTGTTCTAATGTTCTAAAGTGGAAATCAGGAAGCACCTCAGTCATACAAAGGGTTCTGTAAATCTGGTACAGACTACCAAGTCATCTGGTTAAAGTGGACAGCTTTAAAAAAATATCTGGATAAGATATTGGGACAACTTAGCTATCAGTTAGTTAACAATATAATATTAATGGATTGAATGGTGTGTTGTCGTGGAAGGGTCCAGTGGTAACACTATCTTCACCTTAAGACATTTCTGCATAGTCCTGAATAACAAAAATCTTTGGCTCTTGCTGTGTTATAGTCACACTTATCAGCCTCTTCTGTGCAGTGCCACTTGAGGTCACCATTAGGATAAACCAGGGTTAACTGTGTCAATGGTTAAAATACTTTATCCCTCCTCTTATCTCTAGACCCTGGTGGTTTCTTAGAAAGAGTTCAAGGTGAGCACAGGCACTGGTGTAAAATTTAAATTAAACAAATATAGAATAACAATTACTTAAAGCAGACACAAAGTAAAACTGAGTACGGCCAGTTGGAACGTTATAACCTTGGTGTCTAGCAGCGCATAATGTACCTAGAGAAAAATTCCCCTCCTGAAGCTGCATTCAGACCTAAGCAATAATTTCCATGTGATGTCTCGAATGCATCAAAGCAATGCGGTGTTGGACACTTTGAAGTTCCAATCGAGTCAAAGCATATAGTTTTGTTTTGTCACGTCACAAAACAGGCATTTCCCACAACTATAATAGTGACAAGGGAAGGGGGTGGGGGGTTGAGAAAAAAGATGATTTTTACTTCAAACTCCGAAAATCCTGAAATGCTGGTACCATACCGTTTTAAATTTTGTTTGTTTTTTGGTACTTTTCCAGTACCAGTATACCACACAATCGTAGACCTACATTATGTTCTTGCACTTCCAACCAATCAGCATTCTAGCTGTGACTCTAAGCTTTTTTCTTTGCTGACCCCAGTGTGTGGTTAATGTGTCTATTTGGAATATTCCAAGTTCCTTTTTTAACTGGTTCATACCTATTATGCAGTAAGCAAAGCAAGCAAGCAAGTCCTTCTTATAGATTAACTAGACAAAAAGCCAGTTTCGACAGTGTAAGATGAAACGGGCACGAGTTTGTGTCAGTAGTGTATGAAGAACAAATGATAAGTAAGAAATAAATAAGAAAGTGATGTAAGTAATGATAATTAACTAAGAAGTTTGGGATATGTATGACTTTATCACGGCAAAAAATACTGTACACTTAAAAAAGACATGCTATCTATGACAACGTTTTTTGTTTGTATACTGGAGGCCTGTCAGTATGCAACTAAAGTTGTAAAATCTCTCTGTAGACTACATTTTTTGTGAAGACACTCTCACTGTTTGGTAGTAATTTCCCTTGATGTGGCCCATCTTTAACTTGCACCTTCACATCACTCGCCCGCTGAAAGTACTTAATAATAATATGTTCTTACGTATTATTTTGAGTGTGAGGGTTGGCCGTGATCGGGGCTAATATCCTACGCCTGGGCGGAACGATTTGGGATTTCAGAATAATAATCCCGAAATGTGTAGGCTAAATCCACCACCTGCCGCAATGAAGGAAATTTTCTTTTTAGAGGCATTTGTATAAGTTGTACCTGTTGAAAACAGTTGTATAATGAGTAGGCTAAATCCGCCGCCGGCCGCGATGTTGAGTTTGGATGCTCAGAAGGCGACTGTGCATTCGGCTTCGGACGGATGTTCGTTGGATGAAGCAAATTTTCTCTTTGGAGGCATTTGTATAACTTGGAAGTGAGACGAACTTTGAAATGTTTAAGTCATGAATGTACCTGTTGAAGACAGTTGTATAATGTGTAGGCTAAATCCGCCGCCTGCCGCGATGTTGGGGTTGGATTTCGGTCTCGTAAGGTTTTTCGGGCAGCGGCGCAGAAGGCGACTGCACATTCGGCTTCGGACTGACGTCAGTGAGTGCACAGAAGGCGTCTGCGCATTCGGCTTCGGACAGACGTGAGTGAGTGAGTGAGGAGGCAGGCGAATTATGTATAAGATTAAAAAGTTACAGTAAAAGATTTTCTTCAAAATTTTAGTTTTTTTCTTTTCTAGTGCATGCTTTAGCAATATAATACAGTAATCCCTCGCTATATCGCGCTTCGACTTTCGCGGCTTCACTCTATCGCGGATTTTATATTGAAGCATATTTAAATATATTGCAGAGTTTTCGCTGGTTTGTGGGTTTCAGTGGACAATGGGTCTTTTAATTTCTGGTACATGCTTCCTCAGTTGGTTTGCCCAGTTGATTTCATACAAGGGACGCTATTGGCAGATGGCTGAGAAGCTACCCAATCAGAGCGCGTATTACCTATTAAATAAAACTCCTCAAATATATTATAAGCATGGGGGCTGTTCGCACCCCTAGAGGATCTCAAAAAACGCTGAAAGATTACCTTCACATTGCTCCCTTCCTTGCTGGGCTTACTTGTGGCTGCTTTGTCAAGCAATATGCTTCCCGCACAGTGCTTCGCATACTTAAAAGATCAAACAGCACCTATTAATTTTTGATTGTTTGCTTTTCTCTCTCTCTCACTCTTGCTCTGACATTCTCTGCTCCTGACAGAGGGGGTGTGAGCAGGGGGGCTGTTCACACACTGGCCTAGAGGATACGGACGCTCGTCTAAAAATGCTGAAAGACTACCTTCACATTGCTCCCTTCCTTGCTGGGCTTCCTTGCAGCTGCTTTGCCAAGCGATATGCTTCCCACACAGTGCTTTGCATACTTAAAAGCTCGAACGGCACCTATTGGTTTTTGATTGTTTGCTTTTCTCTCTCTCTCTCTCTCTGACATTCTCTGCTCCTGACGCACACTCCTTTGAAGAGGAAGATATGTTTGCATTCTTTTAATTGTGAGACGGAACTGTCATCTCTGTCTTGTCATGGAGCACAGTTTAAACTTTTGAAAAAGAGATAAATATTTGTTTGCAGTGTTTGAATAAAGTTCCTGTCTCCTCTACAACCTCCAGTGTTTCTGTGCAAATCTGTGACCCAAGCATGACAATATAAAAATAACCATATAAACATATGGTTTCTACTTCGCAGATTTTCACCTTTCGTGGGGAGTTCTGGAACGCAACCCCCGCGATCGAGGAGGGATTACTGTAATTCCATTACAATATGAAAACAGATACACCAAAGAATTTTTCAAAGTCCAAATGTCCATTCTCATTACAAATGATCTCCTCATGTTTATCAAACGTTTTATATTCTTATACTAAAGGTCGCTCATGGGAATGTATTCTGACAAGTGTTTGCAACCGTATACCCTGTTTTACTGCTCCCATGATGCATTAAGTTGTGTACAGATAAGCTTCCAGGATCTCAGATCTACAGTATACTGTTATTATTAATAATAAAAGCAGTACACAAAGTGCATGTTACATAGAGTATGACGTAAGGAGTAAATTACATTTTTTTTTTGCTACCTTACAACTAGATTTTTGAGGAGTAGCAGGGTGTGGCTGTCAGGGAGTGGAACATTAGATCTAAAGGGCACAGGCTCAAGCTCTGATTCCATGAATATGTATTTATAAAATGGGCGGCATTCAAGTAAAGTGCATTAGTTTGGTTCAACCATTAAAGGTACTTTGTGGCAACACCACTCATTTATAGCCTTTATGATAGACATTTAGGCCACAAGCTGGCTCAGCGTCTGCCTATGAGCAAACCATATGTCCTGCCTGCATGTTAACATGGTGATAGTAGGTTAGCTGAATTACAGTATGTGGCTTACATAAAGTATTTTGATGTGTTACTCCTCTTAAATTTATTAAAGTATATGATATACTTTCATTATTGAAGGATAGTGCAGTTTCTAGTATTGCCACTGGAGCAAGATTAGAAAAATTAAGAAGATACCTTTTAGTAAAATTTGCATATAATAAAAGAGATGTGCAACTAGAAGGTTAAGTTTGAGACATAAATATCTTTCTGTAGCTTTATGACTATAAAACAGTAGGTCTGTCTGTGAAGCTCTATTGATTTTATTTAAATTCTAATCCACCTTTTCTTTTTTGCATTTTCGATCTGCTCCCCCTGCATTTCTTTCTTTCTTTTAAAATTGACTCTTTTCCCTTTTACAGTTCCGATGCTGACTTTGCAGTGCTGTCGGTGCACTTTCAGTTTGCTGTTTTATTTTCTGATCAAATGCCAAGTCTTTTGTAAGCTCTTCCCAGTGTCTTCTCATTACCCTGTCATTTGCAGTATATTGGAATCCTCATGTAGGCTGCCCGGACAGCATACTGGTGCTGTGGTTAGCACAGCTGCCTCACATCTCTTGAAGAACAGGATTCATATTATGGGCTGGTCACTGCCTGTGTGTAGTGTACCTCTTCTAGCACTGTCTGACATCAAACAGATGTACATGTTAGATTAATCGGTGATTGGTGTAAATGTGCTTTTAAAACACTGGCTTTTTGTTTAGAGTTGATTTCTGCCTGAATTTGAAAAAGAAATAATGAATGGATTTGACTCTGGTATCTTACTTGCTTTGTAAGGGACCCTATGCTGGTGCTATATAAAATAAACACTGATCTGTGGTTTGACTGACAAAAGAGCATTCTCCTTTGCAAAGACAGTTCTCCTTTTGAGCAAACTGACTGGCCAAATGACTTAGTGGTCACCTCAGAGGCAATGGCATTAGACTATCAAGAACAAGCCTGCTGATTCATTCCCCACCGTTGACTTACTGTGTGACACTGGATATGACACTTAACTTGCTTCTGCCCAAATTTTCAAAATCAGTTCAAATAAAATTGATAAATACAAGTTTAGGTATTTTGTAATGTTAACATACAGTGTTACATTTACAATGGCTTGCAAAAGTATTCAATCCCCTTGAAAGTCATCATAATTTTCCACATGACAAAAGATTTGTACACATATTTATCCATTCAGTATTTTAATGTACACTCTTATACTATAACAATATATCTTTCAAGTCAACATAAACCATTATTCTGTAGGTATTTAACCAAAGAAGAAAAACTCAAAAGTCAGTGTTTGCATAAGCATTCAAACCCTACACATTAATACCTTGTCGAGAACCCTCTTAATTCATTTGGTAAGTATGTCCCAGATTTGCACATTGTTCAGGAATGATTCTTCCCCAGTCTTCTTGGCAGATTCACTAGGTTGGTGGGATGGCATCTCTAGACAGCAGTTTTCAAATAATGCCACAGATTCTCAGTATGGTTAAGATCAGGTCTTTAACTTGGCCATTCCAAAACATTCATTTTTCTGTTTTTGAGCCATTCCAGTGTTGCTTTGGCCTTATGCTTAGGGTCATTGTTATGCTGAAAGATGATTTTTTTCCTGAGCCTTAGGTTCATAGCAGACTGGAACAAGTTCTCCTGCGATATTGTGCGGTATTTGTGTCAATCCATCATTCCATCAACTCTGACAAGATTTCCAGTCCCACTACATGAAAAGCATCCTTGTACCATGACGTTGCCACCACCATATTTCACACTAGGTATGATGTTTCTTGAGGCAAGAGCAATGTTAATTTTATATACCTCTTTGAAGTCTGGCCAAAAAGTTCTATTTTGGTCTCATCTGATAAGAAAACCTTCTCCCAAATCTTAACTGGATCTTTCTCATGCTTTGTAATAAATGCCATATGTATTTTTATGTGGACCTTCTTAAAGAATGGGTTCTTTCTTGCTACCCTCCCGTAGAGGCCTTTTTAATGGAAGCTCTTGAAACTCCAGTTTCAGCCAAAGAGCACTACAGACTTCTGGGAGTGGAAGTTGGATTTTTAGTAGCCTCTCACACCAGTCAATATCCTGCTGTGATATTTGGGGTTAAGGGATCACCTGCTCTAGTAAGAGTCTGGGTTTTATGATGAAACTTCCACTTTCTGGTGATGGAACTAACTGTGTTTAGTGGGACATTCAAACTCTTCTATATATTTTGTTTTTGCCATTTCCTGCCTTGTGCATTTCAATGACTTTGTTTCTCACATCAGCAGAATATTCCTTTGTTTTCATTTTTTCAGTGATTGACCAACAAAGACTATGGCTCTTACAAAGGGTGTGTGTGTTTTATATCCAGAGAGATACAGTAGAAAGGACTCACAAGTAGTACCTAATTATGTTAAATAATGACTGTCACCTTTTTGTTCTTTGTGATTAATTTGTCATTTGTGTAAACCTAGAGCTTCCAAAGCACAGAAGTTTGAATACTTATGCAAACACTAACCTTTGAGATTTTCTTAATCAGTTAAATAGCTACAGAAAATGTTTTTTTTTACTTTAAAAATGTATTGTTACATAAGAGTTCACATTTAAAATGCTGAATAGATAAATATGTGTACAAATCTTTTGTCATGCAGAAAAGTATGATAATTTTTAAGGAAGCTGAATACTTTGCACACTACTGTGTATCCTTGTTTGTGGGTCTCAGTAGAGTAGCAATAGCAGTACTGTACAAACAAAATATAAATACAACATCATAAAATTGTCATTATGAGAGGCCGCTGAGCAGCATTATAGCATATGGCTTATGAATCTAATGATGCAAATGCTAGTGGTCCTATAGTGTATGCCAGAATGGAGGACAGGGGAAGGTGAATGCACAGAATGTGCTAATTTTCTCACCCACATTAGTGCTTTGTGGTATATGCAGTATATACAATTGTACACAGTTTCATCACACATCTTAAGAATTTCATATTAAGTTAATTGGCACCTATAATTTTACCAATGTAAGTGTGCACCATGATGGAACAGCAGATCCTGCAGTTTTGTGCTCTGGTTCTTACAGACCCTGAAATTCAACTTAGGAAATGGATGGGTGAATTGATTGATAGACAACTGTAGTAAAATACTTTTACTTGTGTAACACTCACTATAGAAAGATGCTATATAAAATAGTCTGTGGTTGATTTGTTTTTTTTATTTTGTCTGAGCTTATTCTATTTGTAGATCTATGCAAGCTCTGTGAGGTTTTAAGAGGAAAGGGAATGGAATCACAGTACATATATACACCTAAGCGGGTGACACACATTGCAGTGCAAGCCACACACAAATATTTCAGTGCCTCCCATTAGGACTCACGCCATTTCTGAATTCTAATTGTGTTTTAAAAGATTAATTAAAACAGTAATCACATTTTATTCAATTAAGGTTACACTACTGCTTTGCTGAGCAGACACCCCAGGGGTGACACCATGATGAGCAGTGGTACTGTTCCTCAGAATGATTTATTATACTCTGTAAGTATAAAAAATGGTACCAGAAAGGGTCCTTTGTGATCACATTATCTGCTGTCTTATGTGTGCCAGTCTGGAAATGAACTGCCTGGCACAGGGAGGCTGTTGTTGTGGTCGTATCGCTACCTTCCTCCAGGCTTTTCACCCGGAGACAAACAGCTGTTTGGCCCCCATGAGTGGTTCTTGGGCTGATGTTTCCTGTCAGCACTTCATTGCTGAGCTTCTCTATTGAACATGACAGAGCAGCAACAGTCGTGCAGCTATCCGTGTGATATTGATGGCAGGGAAAAAAGAAAAAGATTGCCTCTGTGGTATCCTGTCAGCAGCTTCCTTTCCTACTGGGAACATTTTGTGCAAATTCATTAGTGTGAAGTTGATTTCATAATGCAGCTGTGCTATCTCTTTGACACTTGACATTGTTATAGTCACACTGTGTCACCTGATGTAGCACTCGATAATCACTGCTCCTCCCTAATCATGCGCGGTCCCCTCTAGATCCTTTGTTGCAGTTGGATCAAGAAGAGGCCAGAGGACTGGTGTTGAGCAGCATCTGAAATTGTGTTGTTAGGCACATAAGGTGGGCTTAGAGTGAGTTAAAATGGAGCAAACAAAATGTTAAATGTGTACATGTGCAGAGAGGAGAGGAGAGAAACACACAGCATGTAAAACTTTAGTGCCAGACAATAAAGAAGTGTAAGTTAGCTGTTTTCTACTAATTGTGTCTGTGTGAAGACTACAAGGTTGTGTAACTGCTAACTGTTAACTGTGTAATGTTGGCAAATGGAAATTACTGAGACACCAGCAACCCAGTGATGTTCTGGATTTCTTTCTTTCTTAACCTTTACCGTTCCATTAAAAATACTCAGCTATAAGCTTCCTGTAATGTTATCACTTGGACATAAGGTACATGTAACATATGACTAAATTATGAATGAATTCAACAATTTTAAAGTGTGGATTTGTTGTATTAGTAGTTTAGTAATACACTACAATTCTGTGTATAATGTTAATTGAGAAAAATGATTGACAAATGTTGAATTAGTCGATGTTTAGCCAAACTGTACTAGCAGACTGTGTTCAAATAACAGTCCGCTCACTGATTACTGCCTGTTGATCATGACGCTGGAAAGTGGGCACATATCAAATGTTGACCAGACATGTATGGAAGACTTTTATTAAGCTCAACTTGTTTGGTAATAAACTTGATTTGAATTAAGAGGGTTTCAATTTGAATGGGTATTTTGGACAGAATCTACCTTGGTGCCCTGTGAAGTATTCTGGTTTGCTTTGCTACCCAGTCTGTGGTGGTGATTGCTGTTAAATGTCCTACTATCTATAAAATAAAGATTGATCTTTCTTATTTTATTTCTTTATTTTGACATCAGTCCATCCAATCACCAATAGTTCTACTGAATTAATGTGAGCAGAATGACCGAGCACTCTTTTGGAAAGTAATGTGACCTTTTCACAAGCAAATGTGCTTTATAAAAACACATTTTTCTGTCTTTTATATCAAAAGAGTTTATTCTATTTGTAAGAATGTGTACACACTTCTAGAAGAGCTTAGAATGAATTAAATTAAATATATGTCATTCAACAGAACGTGATACCACACTTGTCATTTAAGATGCCAGGTCATTGCAGGGCACATAACGCCCACATGTATATACAATGGTGTTGACTACTGATTGTGAGAAGATTTACGATACAGATTACTGCTACTATATAAATTTAGCACATTAAGTAGCAAGACATATTATTAAGAACTGGCAATGAACAGTTGATTTTATATTATTGCTCCTGTGCAGTTGTAGATTACGGAATGCTGGCTGTAGAGAAATGCAAAATACCAAGTACAGATTTGCAAAGATACAAATGGCTGAGCGCTGACTGTTCACAAATTCAGACTACTAAGAATTATGTTATACAGATGTATATTACAAAATAGGCTGTGGACTTTAAACTTCTGTGTACTAGTTGGTTGCACAAATGCACAGTTAAGATTAATCAGTGCAGTGCACAATTAAGAACTCTAAGAAGTGGCTGTTCAGAGATGCATCAAAAATGATTAATTTTAGCTTTAGTAGTAGTAGTAGTAGTAGACTATGAATTTTTGGTATACTGTTTGTTCATAGTTATACAACAACAACAACAATATTTATTTATATAGCACATTTTCATACAAAAGATGTAGCTCAAAGTGCTTTACAGGATGAAGAAAGAGGGAATAAAAAGACAGCAATATAAGAATAAAATTAGGCAATAGTAATTAACATAGAATAAATGTAAGGTCTGATGGCCAGGGAGGACTGAAAAAACTAAAAAATTACTCCAGACAGCTGGAGAGAAAAAAACAAAACCTGCAGGGGTTCCAGGCTATGACACCACCCAGCCCCCTCTCTACCTAACATAAATGATCTCAATCAGTCCTCATGGTTTTCAGGCTTCACATGGAAGAATTTGATGATGATGGTCATGTGGACCTCTGGCCTTCAATCCATCAATGTATGGACAGCACGGTGCTTTGTTTGGGTGGTGGTGGGGCAAATCGCCACCACAGGAAACTAGAAAAAGAGCAGTAGAAAAAGTAGGGGATAATACGGATTTCGGAGCCATGAAAAAAAAAGACAATTAAATGCATATACAGAATATCAGGGTTAAACTAAAATGAAGCTATATACATTTATACATTATACATTTCTAAATGTTAGTTGCATACAAATGCAGAGAGCCCTCAGTAAAGATTTGCTGGATACCAATTATTCATGATACTCAAAACTGCTTTTACACAATTCAGAGTTTCATGTTGCAGGGTACTGGTAGTGCAGTGCTGAGTCTGAGCAAATACTGTGTACCTCTGAAGATTAATAACTTCCACTTTTCTAGAGATGAACAGTCCTGGTGCAGATGGTGCAGATTACTGTGAGCTCAATTTATTTAGAAAATTTTATAGTACAAATGGAGAGTACATATACATTTGTGTTTATTCACTTACCAGACTCTTTCATCCAAATCAACTTACTAAAGAGATCAAACACAATCAAGCAACAGCAACTTGGGGGCTATTTTGAAACACGTTTTAAAGAACATCACAAGTGAAGGGCTCTAAACCATACAAAACAACACAAGACTAGCTACACTTCATTAGTTACTAAGAATGTAATATCAAAACTGTTATTAATTAGATGGATTTTCACAGAACAAAAAAGTGTGTCCTTAAACACACTGAGGTAGTCAATAATTCAGACAGAGATGGGCAACTCGTTCCACCCTAAAAAAAAGTCTAGATTGAGACTTGATACCCTTCAGAGGTGATGTCACCAGATATTGTTTCAATTTACAGTTGCAATGTAATCAGTGAAGGATAGCTAGTCACCAATCATCACCCCAACATTATTTACTGACATAGTAGGAGTTAGTGATAATGATCTGAGCTTTACAGAGACAGAGTGTTGAATAGATGGACTGGTTGAGATAACAAGGTGCTGTGACTTTGGCATGTTGAGTTGAAGATGATGTTTCTTCATACAAGTTGAGGTATCAGTGAGATGAGGAGACTGTGTTGTCCTTAGGAAGGCAATGACAGGTACAGCTGACTATCATCGGCATAGCACTGATGGGAGATTTAAAAGTATTCCAGTGGACCCCAAATTGTTCTGGATGTATACAGACGAAAATTACTTACTATCAGATGTTTCCAGATGTAGATCACAAATAATTGATTTTGTACAGATGTAGATATTTTGAGGGTGTTTGTGTACTCCTTGTGTTCAAACATGCAGTACTGAGATAAATTTTGATGACTGGGAGTGTGCATATTAGATTACCATGCAGTGCTGGGTAATTTGTGTGTACAGTTAGGTCCATAAATATTTGGACAGAGACAACTTTTTTCTAATTTTGGTTCTGTACATTACCACAATGAATTTTAAATGAAACAACTCAGATGCAGTTGAAGTGCAGACTTTCAGCTTTAATTCAGTGGGGTGAACAAAACGACTGCATAAAAATGTGAGGCAACTAAAGCATTTTTTTAACACAATCCCTTCATTTCAGGGGCTCAAAAGTAATTGGACAATTGACTCAAAGGCTATTTCATGCGCAGGTGTGGGCAAGTCCGTCGTTATGTCATTATCAATTAAGCAGATAAAAGGCCTGGAGTTGATTTGAGGTGTGGCGCTTGCATGTGGAAGATTTTGCTGTGAACAGACAACATGCAGTCAAAGGAGCTCTCCATGCAGGTGAAAGAAGCCATCCTTAAACTGTGAAAACAGAAAAAACTCATCCTAGAAATTGCTACAATATTACGAGTGGCAAAATCTACAGTTTGGTACATCATGAGAAAGAAAGCAAGCACTGGTGAACTCAGCAATGCAAAAAGACCTGGACGTCCACGGAAGACAACAGTGGTGGATGATTGCAGAATCATTTCCATGGTGAAGAGAAACCCCTTCACAACAGCCAACCAAGTGAACAACACTCTCCAGGGGGTAGGCGTATCGATATCCAAATCTACCATAAAGAGAAGACTGCATGAAAGTAAATACAGAGGGTGCACTGCAAGGTGCAAGCTACTCATAAGCCTCAAGAATAGAAAGGCTAGATTGGACTTTGCTAAAGAACATCTAAAAAAGCCAGCACAGTTCTGGAAAAACATTCTTTGGACAGATGAAACCAAGATGAACCTCTACCAGAATGATGGCAAGAAAAAAGTATGGAGAAGGCGTGGAACAGCTCATTATCCAAAGCATACCACATCATCTGTAAAACAGTGGAGGCAGTATGTTGGCTTGGGCGTGCATGGCAGCCAGTGGCACTGGGACACTAGTGTTTATTGATGATGTGACACAGGACAGAATGAATGAATTCTGAGGTGTTCAGAGACATACTGTCTGCTCAAATCCAGCTAAATGCAGTCAAATTGATTGGGCGGCGTTTCATGATACAGATGGACAATGACCCAAAACATACAGCCAAAGCAACCCAGGAGTTTACTAAAGCAAAGAAGTGGAAAATTCTTGAATGGCCAAGTCCGTCACCTGATCTTAACCCAACTGAGTATGCATTTCACTTGTTGAAGACTAAACTTCAGACAGAAAGGCCCACAAACAAACAGCAACTGAAAGCCGCTGCAGTAAAAGCCTGGCAGAGCATTAAAAAGGAGGAAACCTAGCATCTGGTGATGTCCATGAGTTTAAGACTTCAGGCTGTCATTGCCAGCAAAGGGTTTTCAACCAAGTATTAGAAATGAACATTTTATTTCCAGTTATTTAATTTGTCCAATTACTTTTGAGCCCCTGAAATGAAGGGATTATGTTAAAAAAATGCTTTAGTTGCCTCACATTTTTATGCAATCGTTTTGTTCACCCCACTGAATTAAAGCTGAAAGTCTGCACTTCAACTGCATCTGAGTTGTTTTATTTAAAATTCATTGTGGTAATGTACAGAACCAAAATTAGAAAAAAGTTGTCTCTGTCCAAATATTTATGTGACATAACTGTATGTGTTGTTAAGAGTGTTTTTTGTGTGGAACAGTTTTTTTCAGCCCTTGAAATGCATACACTACATAAAACTCAGAGTACCATTTGTGTAAAGCTGTCCAGTATCAGGATGCCGAATGCTACATTTGTCAGGCTTTCTTGTTTTTAAACTGGAACTCAGTTGAATTGCCAGCTTGACTGGTAGAAGGAGAGCCTGCTTATTTGTGTGCCATTAGTGAGATCCCTGCCTCCGTGGCTCTTAAGTAGATTCAGAATCTCTAAGTGCAGTGAGTTAATGCACTGGCAGGACACCATGTTTGAAATGATTGGCAGCAGAATTAGACCGTCTGTAAAATATTAAAGTGCTCCCTCACTTTATTTGCCCCAAATCTTCTGCTCAGAGAGGCTTTGCCTCAGATTACGCATCCTATCCTGTGATTTATAGATTACCGAGGGGATTTTTTTCATATGTAAAAGACAGGGTCAGGACTAGGCTTTTGGACCTTGCCTTTGACAGATTCCTGAGCTGCAGCTGTAATGGAGTAGTGAGTATCTGGATGATTTGTCCTGTAGTTAGACTTCAGGACAGACTGTGCATTGTTTGGTCTAGCAGGCAATGGGCTTGTTGCCTGAAAAAAGGAGATGAGCAAACACAAAGGCACTCTGGGTCCAAGAGATGTTTTAGAAGTAGACATGCTTGGCCCTCTCCTGTTGGCCTGCCGAGTCAGCAGGTTTATTAGGCTGATATCCATCCAGTTTATTTTCAGTTCTGTTCAGTTTATTTTTGTATAGTGCTCCTCACTGAGTACAGGCACAGAATGCTTAGACATATTTACAACTGCAGTGTAACAGTAAAATACTAAACCATAAAGTGTTTATGTACATAAACACAAGAATTACTTTCAACAGATAGTCTTGAAGATTAACATCAATAATTAATGACACTATTAAATCCTTTAACATTATAACTGAGAGGTGGGCAGTTGGTGCCAGAGTGGAGGAAAGGACACAGCTACTGTAAGCCTTCTCTTATTTGTGGAGTAGAAGGTGACGCATTTCATTTTTTGTCTCTTCACTCTCCTTCACTGTCACTTTGTTCTCATTACTATTCTGTGGCCATTTGCTGGGTTCTGTTAACTTTATTGTTTAGCTGCTATGCTGAGCCTCATACTGAGACATCTTGGTTAATTAGCAGGCGGTTTCTAAGCCCTGTGGCTGATGTGCATCAAGTTATGTTGGAGTATCCATCTAAATCAGCTGGGCATATGATATTAAAATTTGATTGACCAATACCTTTATCCAAAATATCTTGCATCTATGTTCAGTTACCAGTGTTTCTACAGTTAGAGTCTGTGCAGAATAACCTACAGACCAGCGATTAAGGTAGAAGCAAGAACTGATCTGCCGGCCTTGTGATGTAGAAGCCACCTTGCCATACTATCTTATATACAGCATTTTTTCGGTTAAATTCATCCAATAACTATGCATCTTCTTTATCCGATTGTGTAACACCACTGAAGCCTCTTGTGACAGTATAGGGTGTGGGGTGTGAGGCAAGCCTCATTGAAGCACCAGTCCATCACCAGCAACATTCCGTCTCGGTAGAAAAACTTTGAGCCGTTAGTTAGCTGAACCCAAGAGTTTGAGGGATGTCAGGAGAAAACTGGAGTACCTGGAGAAAAACGTGGACAGAATATGAAAAATCTGCATAACAGTAGCAGGCACTACACTATGTAGGAGGTAACAACTCTTAAGCATTGCATCTTCATGCCATTTTGAAATAATTGGTACATCTTTCTTGTACAGTACACGGCACCATTAACAGATTCTGTCATCACAATCCAAAACGATAGAATCACCAATTAAGACTCAAAACCAAAAACAAATTGGATTGCAGTCATTTATTCCAATGCTAAGGCAAATAGCATAAAAGTGTTGCCACTTTTTTGATTAATTTGATTAGTTAGCATTGTTGCTCCACAGTTTAACAGAGGCTGGGCCCAGTGTGGGCTTTCTAGGGGTGTTCTAGCCATCCTAGAGTAATTATTATGTTGTATTACTGTTATTACTCTTCATTTTGGGTATCTTATACTATGACTACCATGGTAAAGCAATCATAGCTCCAGTATCCAGGGTTCAAATCCCAGATTTCCTGTTATCTGTATGGTGTATTCACGTCTGAATGTGTTCATGTATTTTTTTTTAAACCAGTGCTCTGGTTTCTTCACACATCTCAATAAGACACATCGCAGGTAGATTCACAACCCATGCTGGAGACCAGACAAAGGAGAAAATGATAATTCTACAGTTAGGTCCATAAATATTTGGACAGAGACAACTTTTTTCTAATTTTGGTTCTGTACATTACCACAATGAATGTTAAATGAAACAACTCAGATGCAGTTGAAGTGCAGACTTTCAGCTTTAATTCAGTGGGGTGAACAAAATGATTGCATAAAAATGTGAAGCAACTAAAGCATTTTTTTAACACAATCCCTTCATTTCAGGGGCTCAAAAGTAATTGGACAAATTAAATAATTGAAAATAAAATGTTCATTTCTAATACTTGGTTGAAAACCCTTTGCTGGCAATGACAGCCTGAAGTTTTGAACTCATGGACATCACCAGATGCTGGGTTTCCTCCTTTTTAATGCTCTGCCAGGCCTTTACTGCAGCGGCTTTCAGTTGCTGTTGTTGTTTTATTTGTCCAATTACTTTTGAGCCCCTGAAATGAAGGGATTGTGTTAAAAAATTCTTTAGTTGCCTCACATTTTTATGAAATCGTTTTGTTCACCCCACTGAATTAAAGCTGAAAGTCTGCACTTCAGCTGCATCTGAGTTGTTTCATTTAAAATTCATTGTGGTAATGTACAGAACCAAAATTAAAAAAAAGTTGTCTCTGTCCAAATATTTATGGACCCAACTGTACATGGAAAACAGGAAATTAAACACATGAGGGTGGCTCTGTGAAGCAGCAGTGCTAAACACCACACCATCCAGCTGCCCTGCTCCAACTGTTTTAAAAAATGTGGTAGCCATTGTACACTGGATTTGTACCTAGGGAAGGGAAAATCTTTAAAAGAAGTGGGATTGGGAATAATTTTCAATGCAAAAATATGTTCAAATGTTTAAAGCCATCAGCATCATTTTTTTCTCCAATCTGTCTAATATATTAAGTAAAGTTTCATGAGTCCAAACTCCTTCTGTTGGCACACATGTATGCCTCTGGGTATAACACAGGCATGCCATGTGTCACATCAGCATTTTTTGAAGTACATTTCTTCACTGCCATCCTTGCTGTACAACTTCATCTGAGAGGAACAGTCACAGGGGCTGTCAACAGGGCTACCAAACCTATAACTGGAATGCTTTTTTATTAACCTGTACTTTGTGCCACTGACCTCAGTGAATTTGATGTGTTTTTCTCATACCAGATGAATGAAAGGTAGACAGCTGAGAGACTGGACTGCAGTCTAAGAGAGTCACTTTGCCACACTGCTCACGTGTGCATGGACTGTCAGAAGGGGCGGAGTCATGTGGAGGCATCAGCCATAAATGAGCCCATACAGTCTGGAGAGAGTGGATAAAGAACACCCACCTCGAAAACAAAAGCACTTATGAGGCACTTTTAAACACAAAAACTCCTTTGACCATGGTGTGAGGTTCTCGGGGAATTTCAGTTCTGGAACGGATCAGCTCAAGGTGGCAGAGAGTAATAGTTAGCTATTACCCCAAAACCCATGTGAGTAGAAGCAGGTCTGGATCAGAGAGTGAGGCTATGTTTGGCCATTGAATTACCAGCAAAGTTATTAAGGACCACCAACCACCAACATTGTCTCAATGCTAATTCATTCCTACTTACATACTGTATTTTGTGAAAATGAAAAGATAGACAGGTCATGAAGGTTTGGGGCACCAGCAAGTGATCCCCATATAATTGATGGTGAAAATAACAACATCTTTCCAGATATGAATCTCATTTCAGACTGCCCAAAGATGGCTGTGGAGTCGGTTAAGAGGTAGACAAGGCAGAAGATGTGGGCTAAGGTGACCTGAAAGCTGCCATCCTGCTGTTGATCATTGGATCTGCACAGCACCAACCCTTGACTCCGGGTGGAATTACCATTTGAAAAGCCCTAAAGTTGTCTCCCAAGCAGACGTGTGTGACAGTATATATATATATATATATATATATAATATATTATATATATATATATATATATATATAGTATATTATATATATATATATATATATATAGTAGCAAAATGAAAAATACAAGATAAAGAGTACCTGTTGGGCAAGTCCTGTATAATGAAATAAAAAAGTATGTCAAAAAAGCAAGTTGAGAGTGCATTAAATAAAATCATGTCCCAATAGGCTATTTAGAATAAAAAAAATCCCCTATAGAGGGTGTTGCTACTGGTGTGTTGATGCTGCACACTCAGACATGGGTTCAATAATGAATGCCAACATCCTGTGTTTAGTTTCTTTATATTCTGTAGTCAGGAGGTGAGTCTGTCCCGCAGGCGAAAGAAAGGTTGGTGTTACTGACAGTGTCCTCTCACGCTTGGGAGTGGTATTGCCATCATTATTGGAGACTTATTTGGATGTCCCTATTGGTCCCTATTTGGATGTGTCTGACAACATATACAGTATTGTGAATAGATAGATAGATAGATAGATAGATAGATAGATAGATAGATAGATAGATAGATAGATAGATAGATAGATAGATAGATAGATAGATAGATAGATAGATAGATAGATAGATAGATAGATAGATAGATACTTTATTAATCCCAAGGGGAAATTCACATACTCCAGCAGCAGCATACTAATAAAGAAAATATTAAATTAAAGAGTGATAACAATGCAGGTATACAGACAGACAATAACTTTGAATAATGTTAACGTTTACCCCCCCGAATGGAATTGAAGAGTCGCATAGTGTGGGGGAGGAACGATCTCCTCAGTCTGTCAGTAGAGCAGGACAGTGAAAGCAGTCTGTCGCTGAAGCTGCTCCTCTGTCTGAAGCTTAATAATAAAGTATAAAGGATTGGATTTTTCACCCTGTATACTTGAAAACAGGTTCAAAATAAAGCAGTTTTTACAGACAACAGTTTCAACTGTACTAAATACAAAAGAATAGATGGCAGTTCTATATGTAGTAGACAGGAAGAGGCCAGTCCCACAAGAAGTGATGTCATCATGAAGCAGGTTCTTCTGAGAGTCTGTAGAGGGAAAAGTGGTGAAAGCATTAGAGGACAGTGCCACCCCCTTGTTCAGCTTATACATGCATTAATTCGAGCCCAATAACTGTCTCCCATGCGCATATGTATGACAATATATTTATTCTTGTGTTTATACACACACCACATATAAATATATATATATATATATATATATATATATATATATATATATATATATACAGTATATATATATATATATATATACAGCATATACAAAATTGAAGTTGGTACATGCTTAAAGATGTATTTTCAGAGAGACTTACCTTGTTGCAGTAGAACTAATGGGACATTTTCACTTTTTATGAGTCACTTCTAAAGAAAGACAACTTTAGTTATGGAACACAGTAACCCAACAGATGTGAGAATGCTTTGTGCTGGGCAAATGTCAGATGAAATTAAAATGTGGAATTTTATTATCTGAGTTACTGATCAGATTTAATGACACATGTCAGCATATACCTTTTTGAATATTGGCTCTGCATGCTGCCACAGAGCTGTATGAATAAATAGTGCAAATAAGACTTTAACTTCAAACGTCCTTATGAATAAGAGCAAAATATACATCTGACTGTCAAAGTGAACTTCATTTACATTTCTGGCAAACTGTACTCTTGTTTTAATCATCACACACCTGTCCTGGCAGCATGAGATGCAAGGCAGGCATGGCCACTTTAAACAGATTCAGTTTGAGCCCAGGGACTTAAGAAGCGCTCTCATTGTGTAAATAGGGGAATGTCTCTGCTCACAAGGATACTTACCAGATAAAGTGCTAGGAAATGAGTACTTGAAATTTTCTTTTACTCTGGGTTATGCAAAGAAAAATGCTATAGTGTTAACCTTTAGATATAATTAATAAGAGAAACTTTGAAATTGAGTTTTAATGGTCAGATGCAGTGTTACACCTCCCCCATCAAGACAGAGACCCATGGTGGCTGCCCCAGTGATCCCTCACCAAGGTAAAGGGCTGACTTTAATTCACGAAGTTGTCAGTGCAATCCTCTCTTTTTGACAATGAGTATGCCATTTAGCAAGTGCTCCACTTTTAGAAATACACAGCAAATCATAGTGCCTACTTTAGATTAAAGTGTCCAATGATGACACTACTGAAAAAAGTAATAACTGTAACCCTAATAAATGTGTCGGCAAAATCATCCTGTATGGCGCCCAAGCCTCTCATAGTTAACAAATTAACGTTTGTAAACTGTGTTTAAGTGTAATATTTAAATCCTCTTAGGAGATTTGTGCTCCTCAGAAAGGTCATACAAGAAGTTCCTGTGCCACAAGAAGGTTTAAGCTGCTTGGTACTATATAGGATCTGGAGCATGGTGAGCCACCAGTGGCCCAGGCCATCAGAATGTTTAACCCCCAATGCCACCCAGGCAGTTTCTACTGTGAAGTTGCAGCACCCCTCTGCTGTTTTATAGAAACAGTGATTTGAGAGAGCACACTATCAGGAATTGCTGGTTACTGGAGATTTACTAGAGGGTTGCTTCTATCAGGCATACCCTAAGATGGAGCCTGGTAGGTAAAAAATTGAACAGGCAACTCATAGGAATTTGAGTGCTGTAACGAGGAAAGGTGACCAGAGTTGACTCCTCTTGATGGTAGAGGTATCCTATAACATTGTTTAATGTTATGAGTATTATTTTACAGATATGTCTTGTACTTTCCATGCTTTTGTGCCTAATAAGGTTTGAACATGCTTTGGGTCTCGGTGATAACTGAAATTTCATTATACAGGTTCTAAAAATAAAGAACAATTAATTACAAATTAATAACAAAGAGTGACATCTCTTTGTTATTAATTTAAATTAGTTGATAATGAATTTATTTATGTACAGTCAATCTCAGATTGTAACAATTAATTAGATTAATTGGGGGTCATTTTGATACTCAAACAATGCGGCAGACAAATAAAGAAAGGGAATATACTGCATTTGTGACATAGGGTTTTTTATACTTGGGTCACCTTGCAAAAAAAATGATTTGTAAAAACAATATTACCATACTATTTTAAAACATACTTTTTTGGGTTGTGGAGGCAGGCATCTATCCCAGCAGGTTTGGAAACAAGGCAAGAAACAGTCCCAGAAAGGGGACTAGTCCACTGCAGGGCTCACTGATGCACAACCCCACAATAACACATGAGCTAATTCTGAATTGCCACCTAACCTGCACAACTTTGGGGATGTGGCAGAAACATCAGTACAGTGGGGGAAACGTTCACACAGACACAGGAAGAACATGCAGACTCCTCACTGACAACGGTTGGACATAGGACGCTGTATCCAGGAAGAAGCAGTGCTAACAACTGCGCCACAGTGCCACCCAACATCAATAGTATTAATTCTTATTCAATAGATTCTTATTATACCTTACAATTTACCATAGAATTATAAAAAAAAATCCAGTGCCTAGTGCATACTGATTACTAAACAAAGCAATAACAATGAAGAATAGCAAGAAATATTAATAAATAAGCAATAGGATCAAATGAATGCATTTCTATCAGATATACTGTAAGCATTCAGTGTCACATGTAAAAGAAAGAATGCAATGTACCTGAGTTAAAGTAACTTTGAAGCCATAGTGTAAGCTGATTGGTAGTTCAGAGGTTCACATAAAGGTGTCTTGAGTCACAGGTCAAGCTGATGATTATATGCGATTTAAGAATTTCAAGACATGCAATTAAAACAGTTTGTGAGTCTACAAGAAAGGTATCAAAAGCTACTGTTTCACTTGTTAGTTGTCAGGCAGGCAGTTTGTTGCTGGGGTTGGTGGGTCTGTCAATATGAAAGAACTTTCTTCAGGCATCTCTTGTCATTAATATCCTATATTGATGGGAGTATGGCTCTTGTGATGGCATGGACAATTTTAAAATCTTTGCTGCTAGGCAATGATGTTACCAGACTATGGAGCAGTTAGTCAGTACACTCTTCACTGTGGATCTGTAGAAGTTAGTGAGGATACAAGGAGACAGACTGACTGTGTCCAGTCTCCTCAAAACGGTTGCCATGAGCAGTTACTGTATGTGGACCACTACGGACTTATTTTAACAGAGACTACTTTAATGTAAATAAATCCATAACACACACCAAGTCTCCAATAATTCAAGGCCAGCTCCTTTGTTTTGTTGATTAATGGATGGATTGTTGCTAATGCACTACTAATGAATGAGAAATTTAACCTCCTATCTGTAGGCTGTCTCATGATTGTTGGAGATCAGAGCCACTACCACAAACTTCATGTGTCATGTTTGATAAACTTCAGTGTAGTCAGTTTTGAATGTGTTTATTAGAATACAGCATCTCAGGGATATGGTACTGGTCCTTCTAAGGGTGTACTCAAATGCCACTCTCACTCATGTTGGGACAGTTTAGAGTCACCAATTAACCTAGTTAACCTTTAAGATGAGGTGGAAAAACAACAAATCTTAGATAAAAACTCAACAGGCAACGACCAGGCAAGGATTTAAATTCAGTCTCCCGTAGCTGTGGGCCAATAGTAATAGCCACTAGCCAGATATATACAGTAATGTATTTTTAGATTGTGTACTTCTCCAAACTCAGATTGGTGTACAAGTTCACAAATATGATATAGTTAATATTATGGTTTTGTGGAGTGAAATTCTGTACAGTATATATTTTGTATGTCTTAATTTGTAAGCCAGATAAAGCAAATGTAGTATTAATGTTTCAGGAGAACTGATGAGAACAGCAATGCTTTCATGTCTAACCAAACCCAACCGTCTTTAGGACTGATTCAGGATGGGGAATTTTTTGAAGGGTTGGGGGAATTGCCGAAAAACTAATTTAGCAAGCGATTCTATGCAGGACATACTGTCAACTAGCTCCCGCAAGGAAACCAAACTACCAAGCTGGCAACAAACTTCGTAGCTACCTCAACAAATGGTCTTGGGCGCAGGTGTGAAAGGCATTGTGTGCCCCCATTGGTCTAAAATATTGCTGTTTGGGATTGGTTTTGAATCAGAAGCTGTTCTGTACCACAGCACCCTATTTGCCTTGGGATTTGGACAGAGAATGTAAAAATTTGATTACTTTACCCCTCCCACTCTCTCTCACACACCATGGCCAGAAAGACAACACACTGAGAAGCACAACTTGGCAGCCATATTGAGACACAAATGCAGCCTGTCCTGAAGAAAGCTGACTAGAAATGATGACTTACCTAGAGACATTTAAGTAACTACAAGTCTGTGTGCTGCCTGAAACTACACATCAACATGTATCAGGTTGTATGGTTGCCAGGATTCACATGTATTTTGCTTATTGTTATTATTTTATGAATATTATCAATAATACATTATTTAAAGTTGTAACTTAACTCCTGCTTGTCATTTTACTCTATGTAATTGCTTGAGCTTTTAGATGGAAGAAGGGAAGGTGGGGAGAAGTTATAAAGTGCAATACCTTATAAACAGTGATAGGACTGTGGGAGTTAAGGCATTCTGATAAAGTCTACACAATAAACAACACAAAAGGGGAAAGCAGGGTAATATAGAGCTTTACAAAAATCAAAACACATGCTCAAGGAAGTTGGGGTCTGAAAGTAAGCTTCCCACACTCTCTATAAGATGGCAGATCAAACAGCTTTGTCCAAAGAGTCTTTTTGATATGGGAAGACACCAGAATATCCAAGGAAAAGTCCAATACTCCATATAGTGACTATACTTTAATTAAGTCCAGATCACAAGAACAGTGAAATAATGACAATAACCACTAAGCCTTATATACAAATGTTCCCTACAAAATTTAGAAAATGTGCCTACAATCTAGTACCTTCCAACTTAAGCAAGGTGAATAGTGACAAGCAGGCCAGCTTGGGCAGTCTGATGATTAAAAAAATGTCCTGCCAAGGCTGATATGTCTACTTTGCCTGACTCCATTTGCTTTTATGAGTTGTTCCCCTTCACTTGCACACCTCTCCTCCATTCATGCTTGTCTTTGTTTTGCAAATATGCTTTGTAAATTTTGCCACTTTAAAGGGAAATAAACAAAGGGAAACTGAAAAAGGTTTGGGGTAGCCACCCAGTATACATGAAAAGATGACGTTGGAAAAAGGCGAAAAAAGCAATATATGTCTTTAAAGACTTGAGTCCAAAAAAAACCTGAGGTACAGTGACAAAGATGGCTGATATATAGCTGACTGACAGGAAGAGGCGTAACTGATGTCATAGGGAGGCAAGTTCTGAGAAACCAGAGGCGTAAATGACATCTGTAGGAGGCAGGTTCTGTGGGAGTGGGAGTGACGTGTTTATGAGGGGAGTTCTTCTGATGGTCTGCAGAGGGAAAGAGGAAAAAGAGTTAGAGCACTAACCCCAGGTCTGGTGGAGAAACACATTTATTGTATATAATACTTGAGGAGCTTTCCTAAAATTGCATGCTTATTGTACAAAGCTAATTTTCTTCATTGTTTCCAACTTAATGATAAGGTATAGAAAAGATGAGCTGTGCCAGCTGGTTGAAGTGAGTGAAGCTTCCTCAACTGGGTGAGTCTAACATCTTCCACAGACAGAGGAATCTTCTAGTGAAAACCAGGCTGCACTGCACAGACTCACTGTTTTTCTCTATCTGAAAGCAATCAGAGTGGAAAATAAAATCCACTTAATTCTCCCTATAAAAGGCAGTTTCTGGTAGCACTCCAAGTGATGCTTGGCACTTGGCACCATTTGTTTCAGTTGAACATTCCTTCGTGCTAAGTAGAGAAAGAGAAACTACAATAAAAAAAGGAACACAATGAACAGTGACAACCAGAGAGGTTGGAAGAAAAAAAATTGGAAAAGCAGTCCAATGATTGGACTGCAATGAAAATAGCAGTTGTTAGCTATGTTGTATCAGTTTGAAATGGTTTATTGTTTTTGAATCAATTAATGGTTGGCATGGTGGCACAATTATTAATGCTACTTCATAGCTCTAGAGCCTTAGGTTCAAAATCCTGTATCTCGGTCACAGTCTGTATAGAGTTTGCATATCCTCCCAGTGCGTTGTGGATTTTTCACTCTCTGTTCCAGTTTTCTTTGCACATCTCAAAGACATGTAACATTCCAGAACATATTATCAAACCTGCTTAATCAAGTTTACAGTTATGCGGGGGCTCAAGCCTATTCTGGAGGCACTGGGTGCAATACATGACCCACTCCAATCAGAGTTAGGGTTAGGGTTAGGATTAGATTAGGGAAAAATACTGCTTTTCTGCATGGTTTGGCACACCCCCTTATAAACACCAAATTTTAATTTTTTCTTTTCTTTTTTTTTTAAACCTTAAAAAAGACGAATTTTTCATTTAGCCCATCTGATAACAAAGTTCCTAATGAGTCTATCCAATATCTTTCTTTCTTAAGATGGACCATTTATTCCAGGTCACGTCATTTTCTATCCCGAACATAACAGGCCAATGATTTTCCAAAATAAAATGCTTATATAAGATTGTCTGCCTTTCCTGACTCTCCATAAATCTCAGATGTTCGACAAACCTGAATTTGAAAGCATTTTTGGTCTCTCCAATGAAAATACGTCCACAAGCTCCGCACTGGATTCCATAAATGCAGTTAACCAATGTTAATTCAAATGACTGATAAATAGGTAGCTCCCTATTTGTTTGCTTATTCCTAAGCATTTTCTTACATACAAATGGAACCAACCAGGCACATCTATTCTTTTTTTTTCTTAATAGTACATGATGCATGTATCAGCATATCCTTTAGATTTTTGTTTCTACGATATGCCACAATCAGTCTAAATCTTTCCAAAGTGGGAAACTCATCCTGTGCCAAACAGAAATTATTATGAAACATCTGTGCTGTGCATTGAGCCTGTGCAGAATACGTGAAGATCATAGGTAACACAGTTTTCTCCACCACACTATTCCACAAACTCATTTCCACAGACCTAACTGAGGGTTAGGTGTTAGGGTAGGGGATAATAGCCCAAAGGCAAGCCTGGGCACACTGATCCCCCATTTAACAATTAAATATAATCAGGTTAAAGGTAGCCTACAATTATTAAGTCCTATTCTCCCATCTGTTGAATCTGGAACTACATCAAATGGTAAATGTTCAAAAAAAAAAAAAAAATTAATAATTGTTCAATTATAATGCCTTTTTTTTAAAACATGTCATCCCTCCTCACTTCTCATTTAGACCCTGTGGATGGACAGGGTCTATTCATGGACACATTCTCACTGGGGTTCTTTGGAAACACTTCATTAACCTAACCAGAATGTCTTTGGGATATTGTCCTAGTACTGCGAGCAGTGAGTTTTTTGGACCTTCACATTGCTTTTGAAAGCGCAAAAATGGATTGTCTCAAATTTGTACTAATGTGCTTCAATACGTCTTGTATCATTGAAAAGAATTTGATGAAAATCACTTCTATTAATCCCCCACCTTTTAGAATTAAGTATTTAGTGCATTGGTTTTAAAATATATAAATGTATCTCTAGAGTATCTTCCCTTACAACAGTTTGTATAAGCAATGAATATCAAAAAAGTGAGGTGTGGAGAGGGCCAGAGATGTGAATCTGAAGAGTGGGGTTAGACTGTTTTTAGTGGATCAGTTCCAGAATAAACAGAAAGGGATGTACACGGTACTTACTCAAGTTTACTGCCTGATAATGTTAACTAATGTTAGCTAATGATAGCTATACTGGAATATAGCTGTTTCAGGCACTGTGAGTGTCACTGGAAGTTTGGTATAGAAAAAGGTATCACTAGTACGTCAGGCAAGCCGATTTTTGTTTTTTATTAAATAAAATCTAGTTGTGCATTATCATTCTGTGCATTCTGAGCATCAGAATTGTTGCATGTTGGTTGGACATTGAAGTAAGATTTAATCTGTGCTCTGTACAAGTGACAGTATGTCACAGTATGTACTATGTCATAGCAAAGCTGGTCAGTCTTGTATGTATGGTAAAGTTGCAAGCAGGGTAGGCATTTTGGTAAATTTATTGCATTCAAATGGCACTAACGGTCTGAAGTTGGTGCTGCACTGATTAGAGAAACCATTAAAATTTCCACCAGGTCAAAATTCATTTCCCTCCTTATGTTATTTTGTTTTGTTTTTTTTTTTGCTTACATTGCTGGTTCTTCTGACCACTATATTACCATTTCACAGGGCATGACTGTGTCTCAAGTTAATGGATTGTACGCTCCACCCTTTAGCTCTATCAATGGAGGTCCCATTACAAAAGTGTTCACCTCATTACCCTGCTCAAGTCATTTCAAGTGGACAAAGTGTCCATGCAATATTTAGTACTAAAGATTTTTACTTTTACTTCCCAGCATGCATTGCCTCAAAGCCAGAGCACATTGTATCACCAAGAAAACTAGAAATCTGAATTTTTTGGATATGACCAAAATGTTTCCTGCCCTTAAGTTTCAAAGATTTGTGTTTGAAATGCAGTATGTTCAAAGGAGAGTGTCTGGTAAATTAGAGGTCCTGTGTGGTATGAGATTTTTAAAAACAGGGAGGCAGCACAGACCCCATGAGTGTAGGTGTGTGACAGAAAGGCTATGTGTGTGAGGAGATCTTGTTGATGGAATTTGTTAATAGCCCTAAACTTGCATGCAGGCAGTTAATGCAGCTGCCCCTCATCCAGGCTCCATGGGTTGTTTGGTACATCTGCACTCTCTGCAGATAGAAGGGGTCTGAGACAGAGTTAAGTATAGACAAGCTCAAGAAGAAGAGATGGACAGAAAAGATGGAGGTAAAAATCAAGTGAAAAACAAGGAGAGAATGAAAGAAAATGTCAGAGTTGTGGATGGGCTGGTGCAGAAGAAAGGAGGCAAGACAGTCGAGGAAGCCCAGCACTGAGCAACGGCACTTCAAGGGTGTGGTCTCTCCTGCTGAACACTAGATAGGAGCAAGGGTGACCAATCACTGCAGTGTGGTTCCACAAACACTAGTAGATGACTGTGGAACAAGGGAGCACGGCTCATGGGGTCCCCACAGACACACAGAATTGGTGGTAGGGACACGAGCAGAAGATCGTTGTTCACACTTCCCAGCATATGTCTCCATTGGCTAAGCAGACTTGATAGGTGAGCATACTGGGGATTAAGGAAGGATGCAATGGGGGCTCGTGACTTGAAATAAATGCACCTGTTTGTGTTTTATTCTTGATTTTAACCTATTTAATGGATTATTTAAAATGGATTTTAACCTCCACAAGAGGTTTATTTGTTTATTTATTGAAGAACTAGCACCACATCTTATTTATTGATTTAGGCACTGGTTAAATAAATGCACTAAGCACTAGCTTGACCAGCTTTGCTTGTTTCTGTGTCCTCATTCAAGAAGATGCCAAGGCAACCCTGGCATCATAGGGTGTCGCAGTGGTGCAGTGGTTAGCCCTTGTGGTGACTGCACATCCTGCTTGTGTCCCACATCACAGAGACATGTACATAAGGTGACCCTAAATTGGCCCAGTATGAATAAGTGTGTGTGTGTGCATGAGTGTGTCTATGATGGGATGGATAGATGTGCCTTTCAGGGCTGATGCTTTTTTTACACCAATTTTTCCAGGACAGGCATACTCTTTTCATAGTCCTGTACTGGAAAAAGCTTATTCAGGACACAGAGTTTCGAGTTTATCCGGCAGTGCACCATTGCTCTAGGGTTACTTTCTGCCAGAATTATTTTTCTCACTGTCTTTTAATTAAACTACATGTTGTTATTTATTGGTTTATACATTGTTTTTCACCATGTTGAATATTTTATGCTAATTTAGGTTATGTTTCATTTTTGAATTTTTATGTATGACTATATCAAAAATTAATAATGTGATTTATTTGATTGTTATAAAGTACACTGTTACTCTTAGCTTAAAAATCCCATCATAGTCATTGTTTGTGAAATAACACCCAGGTGCACAGCCCAAGGGACTCCTTAATATGCGCTGCAAATTTCAGCTCTGTAAGTTTCATGTTCTTGGCTTTGAGATACACATACACTTCCATTTGTTACTGGCAGTGAATACGACAACAGTATTTGTGTTTTCAGCATTAATATTATGATGTATTCATTACCAAACAAGAAGATCTAAAAAATCTTTCACTTTCACACTAGGTGCTAATGGAAAAATGAAATATTGTGATCTATGTAATTACCATTTTTCTGCTTTCAGTCAAGTGTTAACATTTTAATTTTATACAAGCTAAGGTACCCATTCTTCACAAGCATTACAGGCTTTTGTGAAAACTAAATACTGAATTACTAATACATTTCAAAGAAATAGTGCCAACCATGTGATATTTGGACACTGGGCTAAAAATGACTAGAAGTCATGGTTTTTACCTTTCCACTCAGGCGCTGATATTAAGATTGTGTTTTCATTTCTTACTCTTAGTTTTTTTTTTGTAATTTGCCCTGTTTTGATTCTTGGCACAACAAAGCACAAAGAAAGCAGCAGACCTATAAAAAGAAATACACAAAAGCCATACTAGCACTTAACCCAGGCCAAACTACTCAGATAGGCCTTGCCTTAGGCAGTCTACAAATAACTGGCTTCTTGTCGCACACAGGCCCAAAAATGGGGCTTAGGCTTTTAAGTATCAAAACTTCAAAATTTTCATAAGGGATGAAATGGAAACTATGAGGCCATGACTCCTTAAAGGACAATAAATCAAATTTAGTTTATATTTAAGAAAAAGGAAAAAAAAAAGTTTTTGCCCTAAAATGAACAGTACCTTTAAACAAGAACTAGGAAGCAAATCCAGAAAATCCAAAGTAATAAAAAAAAAAATCACAAAAAGCTGGAAACCAGAACCCAAACGCAATGCTGAAGCTTCATTACAATCTGATGTTTCTCTTTAAATACTAGCAGACATAGTAGCTCAGCTGCATAATCAGGTGGCCCCACCTCCTTTGGCTTTACAAAAAGGAGATGAAGTAAACTACATAAATTTTTAATTTCACACAAAAATAGAAAATAATAAGCATCACAATATTATGTCGATGCAGTAATAATGAAACAGAATCAAAAACAAAATTAACAAAAAACATACTTGATATTCATTGACAAAAACCTGTCGGAATCATAAAGCTTAATTGCTGCTCCCTTCTTGTTGTCATTCTTTTTCTTTCATCTTTAGTGTTTTTGTAATTTTACCCCATTTCCTTTTCCCATAATTACTTTATTAAAGCTCTTGATCAGAGATTGCATGAGAGCCCAACTTAAGGTACCAGCTGCTATAGTCAGAGTGCTGTGGCATTAGCTCTTTGTAGTTGTGCTTATTATTGCATTGACCTTCTGTAAGTCTGTCATTTATCAATTCAAGTTCTGGTATTTCTGGCTTTTGGGAATAGGATTTTAATTTTTTTGTTAGCAGTCTCAGCCCTTTTTGTTCTTTGCAGTATTTCAGTTTTCTTTTGAATAGGGGTTGTATTTCATTTTGTTATAGCACATTTAGTTCTTTTCAAATTTTGGTTTGAAATTTTTTATTTCATATAAAATATACAATATTTTGAGTTTTTGCATTTGGGAAAAGTGTTTTGTGCAGTTTTGGCCCATTCTGTTGGACCTAAAGAAAGGCCTGCTTTTAAAAGTTCAGTTGTTAAAGGTATTACCCTTAAAGGGGCAGTTGCAAAAACAACCAAGTGATGAGGAGAATGGCAACAAAAAGGTAAACAATGCAAGCAGAAATTTTGCCACCAGAAAGTTAAAGTGATCAAAACAACAAAACCAAAACATTATTCAAAAATGAGAAAAAAAACTGGAATTAAAGTATTAAAATAAGTGTGAAGCAACAATTACATCTTTTAGAAATATCTCAGTATTAGGAAAACCAGAGTGCTGTGTTGGCATCTTTAATATAGATAGATAGATAGATAGATAGATAGATAGATAGATAGATAGATAGATAGATAGATAGATAGATAGATAGATAGATAGATAGATAGATAGATAGATAGATAGATAGATAGATAGATAGATAGATAGATAGATCTTTATTGTCATTGTCACTTTACAAAGGAACAACGAAATTGAACGTGCAGTCGACTCAGTGTGAGGAATAAGAGTTAAAAAGACAAAAAGACAAGAAGAGAGAAAATAATAACAAACCGAATAGTAACAAATATACAAATTGCACTTGTTGACTTAAGGTCTATATTGCACATTGGTAGAATGATATGGAGCAGTTTTATTCTGAGTTCAGGGCCATGATTGCTTTCGGATAAAAGCTTTTTTTAAGGCGGTTTGTCCTGGTTTTCATTGCTCTGTATCTCTTGCCCAATGGCAAAAGCTGGAAGAGGCAATGACCGGGATGTGATGAATCCTGTGAAATGTCTATTGCTTTTTTGCGGCATCGGCAGGTGTAGATTTGTTCCAGAGTGGGGAGGGTACAACCAATTGTTCTCTCCGCTGTCCTGATGACCCTGTGGAGCGCTTTCTTTTCTGAGGAAGTGCAGCTGCCATACCACACACACAGTCCGTACATGAGCACACTCTCGATGGAACAGTGATAAAAAAATATGCCTGCAGCCATGACATCACCAGTCACATGATCAGGGTCTCATGATCCAAAATGACTAATCAGTGACTAAGTAAATAAAACTGTAACAAAAATAACAAATCAATTTTAATGTTTTAAGGGAATGTGTGACTACAGAAATCGCTATACTTCCCTTTTGAAGTATATCATAACAGATTTATCATATATTTAAAGCAATTGAAATATAGTTTCAGTTTCCAGTAATGTATGTTCACAGATCATTTTGCTAGAGGTTTACATTTTTAGGTATGATATAAATATACAGCTCACTGCTGCTGTTCACTCTTGAGAATGTCACATTAAGCTGGCCATAGGAGAAGTAGACAGCGTGCATTTTCAAACTCTATAACTGCACCTGCAACAGTCATGCAACAGTCATGCCAAAGCAGATGTATTGTAATTTAGATTTTTTTTCTGAGGTGAATACATTTTTCCTAAAAAAAACTCTTTGAGTGTTTTGGGGCTTGAAGATCATACCATTATCAATATTTTCTTTCTACAATTAGTAATAAACACAACTGAATTATGTTTTTTGTACTTACCAAAATCCCATTTTGTTTTTACTTGGGTACCACCATTTAATTAATTCTGTTGTTAAGATGCGTGTCCTTGTTGCTTAGCCATATTCCTGGAAGTCACATCACATGATAACACTAGCATATTATGATTTAAGCCAGCGTGGTGTTAGGTTCTATGTCCAAGATTACGGATTCTTGCTAAAATCTTTCCCAGTGTAATTTTTCACTTTGATCTTTGTCCCTTGTTTTGACTCTGAAGTTGTCAAATTTTGATGCTCCAGTTTTTGACATATGTTTATCTCCTAATCTTGAACATTCATTATAATATGTGTGATTCCTTCAGCCTCAACATTCGGCATAACAAGATGGAATGAACAGGAATGGGTCATTAGATGGTATTAGTTGAATCTTCATATCATTACCAACTTCTGATCTAAAAAGTTAAATGGTCACCTTGTTCACATTATGGTGGATAATTTTAGCTTGAAATCATGCTCACATTACAGATTTTGAGAGCTTAAATGGCATAAAAGCATTGCCCCTCCGTTTTCAGACCAACAACTAATGCTTATCCCAGTGTCCTTTATTTATTTCATATTACAGCCAAGTGATTTTATTTGAATTGTCACACAGCTGTGCAAAAAAAACAAAACTACCTTCTCAAACACAAATGACAATTTGTAGTTGCATTTCTTTGGGATAAAGCAGCCAGATAAAATGCTTCCTTTGTGTTATACTTTGACAAATAAATAAGAACAAATTCTCAACTGCTTGATGTACAAATAAAGCAATAACTTAACAGTCTCTCCCAAAATATCAAACTTGAATGCATGCGAACAGACAGACGTGGTATGGTGTGATGTCACAAATGGCAGACGCAGACAGACAGAATGACACCCCTGTAATTTTATTTAAACTGATAAATATTCCCATGTTTGTGGCCATAGGTTCTTGTTGCATGAAACACATACAATACTTTATTAAAAGTGTCCAGGGGCCTCATGCATAACTCCGTGCATAGAATCGTTCCTTTTCTTTCTCCAAGTACCCAATTGCCACACAATCAGCCCTGTAATAAATGTAAAGCCATCTGTAAGCTGAAAATGCCAATTCTTCAAAACTTTTAAGGAACATTAAAATATCTTCATAGTACATGTTTAATTATTCTATTCATCTATCCTTCCAGTGTCACGCCAGTCCCAGCAAGAATACAGCGCGAGGCAGGAACAATCCGTGAAAGGGGTGCCATCTCCTTGGTAGCGCTCCGACACCGTGTCCTCACATGTTTAATTATTAACAATATAGATTATTTAAATGAAGTTTAAGTTTTATCTGTATAATATAATAAACATATTTTGCTGCATTTCATCTTAAAAATGATATTGTCATCATATGAAAATACGCACTAAAGTGGCTCAGGTTGTGCAATATTATAACTGTATCACAAGTTTACAGTGAGGTAATTGTACTTGTAAGTACAAACAGTTCTACAAGGAGCAATTGATGGACTGATTGTTTGCGTTTAGAGTTCTTGGGATGAAACTATTTCTGAACTGCGAGGTCAGAACAAGAAAGGCTCTGAAGCATTTGCCATATGAGAGCAGTTCAAATAGACAGCATGGCTGAGGCAGCGTATGCTTGATGCTGTATACTGATAATTCTCTTTCCGATCAGCTGCTGTACATCTGTGATTCCACACTCAAATACTCCGAGTGGTGCAGTGAGAGTAATATGTAACAAGATAATCCGCTGTGGCAACCCCTAACGGGAGCAGCTGAAAGAAGAAGAAAAAGGTGCATTGAGAGTAACAATGCTAAAGCAGCTATGGTATTTGGAATAGTTTGGCCTTTCCATGGACCATTATATTGTTACAGGTTAATTACAATCAGATGCCTTAAACTAATAAACAATATGCGGTTAATTTCAGTGTATTTGATAAAGCTGCGTCAGGGATGTGGATCTAAAAAAGAAAGGGAAACCACACTGCAACAAAAGCACTACTTTGACGCTGGGTGACGCCAGTTTGCAAAACCGAGCGGAGAACTTGCATACGGCAGGGTTTGAGCTGGTGTGAAAATGTGCGTGGCTTTAAGACAAGTTTAGGTTTTATACATCGCAATTTGAGCATCGAAACAGGAGTACGCAGAATTTTTGTGCGTATGCACCATTTATACAGTACATGAGGCCCCAGGTGTTATTTTTTTATCTTTAAGTTATAGCTCATCCAAGGTAGATGTTCTTGTACAGTTTGCTAAATGTAAACTTTTGTTACATTTAGAATGTTTATTCTTGTGTACACATTTAGGTAACTTGCTGACATTCATTCTTTCCTTTCCATTGAAATCAGAAGTTCTTTTAAAAATTTTCCTTAGTGATTTACAATACATTAATTGACCTCGGAGTAAATATCTGCAAAATTTATATTGGAGGTCTATTGGTGGTTATCTTTACTTTAGCCATTTTCCCTATTAAACTTGCTATATTAACATGGAACATGGTGGCTACTTTAGAGCTAAGTTGCACTTAAATTTCACAACAACCCAGTACCCCCCCCCCCCCCCCCCCCACCACCAGGCACTGTCATGCTTTTTTTCTTTGGTAGCCTTGGTAGCGCTGGCAGTTGAGCTGTCCATTTGGCCTGTTGGTACCAGACACAGGGGGCATTAATTGTTCTTTCTCATTTCCATCTGAATAGCATAAAGTCCTGCAACTCTCCCGCTGATCTCGCTTCAAAACAAGCCTCTCTCTGTTCACAGTCCTGAGGGGGTGGTCATTTGGAGTTGGCTTGACGTGGGCTTCTTTGTCAATGGAAGCTTTTCTTTAGATGATAGTGGGTGATATTGGGGGGGCAACCTTCTTCTGCTAATTTGCTAGAATAAAAGATATGCCCTGCAGACGTTTACAAAGATAGTTATTTTTTTAGACTTTGCTAATTTGTTTTATTACTTTAGAATAAGAATTGGTGTGTGAGGAGAGAGAAAGCACTGGGTGGATTTGGAAGGTGGAGGTAATAAAACAAAAGACACAGCTCATTTTTAGTAGGTCTGTTTTTCTTTATATGGCTGTCAAAATTATTCTGTTGCATTTTCAGTCAATTAAATTAAATACACAGCAGAAAACTAAGAAACTGGTCAACTGCTTGATGTCTTTACACCTTGTTCAAATTGTTGCTTTATCAAAGTTACTGTTAAAAGAACAGAGAGAACAAAATAAAGAGTTGAGGCATCATGCTGGAATCCCTGAATAACTGAGTCTATGGAGAACAGAAGAAAGCAGGAAATAATCGCAGACTTCTTTACAGACATGAGCTCATAACAGAAGTGATCTAAGATCTTGCTATTTTGAGGACTTCCAGTATGAAGAGATGGGCCCAGTTGGATGGCCACCGGAAGTGATGTCAGTGGTGGTAAAGCCATCAATCTCCCGGTCCTTGGAGGAAAGAATAGAAGAGACATTACTATACAGTGTCAACCACTTAAGCTGTCCCCTATGCGCATGACAATATATAAATACTTTCTGAAATCCACTTAATTTTTAAATAGCTGTTAGCCTTGCCTTCTCATGAAACTAGAGTCCTGGGTTCAAAGCCCATATTTTGCACTTTTCTGTGCACAGTTTGCACATTCTCTTCGTATCTGCATGGATTTTCTTCTGGGTACGCGGACTTTCCTCTAACATCCCCAGCACATGCAGGTTAGATTAACTGGCCAACCTAATCTGGCCATAGTATAAGTGAGATGGGGTTCGTGCATGTGTGTATCCTGCAATGTTGAGGAGATCCAGAGCCTACCTCAGCGGCTCTGGGTAGGAATGAACTCTAGACAGGTGCCAGCTTATCACAGTGCTTACCTACTCCGCAAATAGTATGCACATCTGTGGAGGTGTGGGAAGAAATAACAGAGTGCTCAATAAAGAATACACAGACAACAACCATCTCTGTATTCTGAACCCAAGGTGCTGGATCTATGTGAAATCAGTCTTTACCACTTGGCCAATGTGCTGCCTCTGTTTTATTATTATATCAATACTTAAATATAAAAGTTCAAAGACTGTTGAAATTTCAAAATGTAGCACTATATAGTTTCAAAATCTAGTTATTACTTTTAGAAAGTATCAAAAAATCCACAAGTTTAATACTTGTGTCTTTCTTGCTGAAGCTGATGTCATTGCCCAATTCGAATATCCTACGGCGGGGTGGCTCTGAAGAGTCTGAGGGAACAGGCAAGTGGCTGGGTGCTGGGAACAAACAGTAAGTGCCTTCAATGACACTTCTGTGGGTGACTTGTCCAAAAAGGTGATGGGGCATGGAGTTTTTTTGCCATAAATAAAAAGAATATTCCATATAATATTTTTGTTCCATACTACAAATCAAAACTAAATCTAGTTCTATTTAAGATGGATGTAACACTCCTTTACCTAGCAGAAGGTGCTAAATATTAGGCATACATACAAGAATGTTGTGTTCCATCCATCCATCAATTATTCCATCCATCCATCCATTTTCCAACCCGCTGAATCCGAACACAGGGTCACGGGGGTCTGCTGGAGCCAATCCCAGCCAACACAGGGCACAAGGCAGGGAACCAATCCCGGGCAGGGTGCCAACCCACCGCAGGACACACACAAACACACCCACACACCAAGCACACACTAGGGCCAATTTAGAATCGCCAATCCACCTAACCTGCATGTCTTTGGAATGTGGGAGGAAACCGGAGCGCCCGGAGGAAACCCACACAGACATGGGGAGAACATGCAAACTCCACGCAGGGAGGACCCGGGAATCGAACCCAGGTCCCCAGATCTCCCAACTGCGAGGCAGCAGCGCTACCCACTGCGCCACCGTGCCGCCCCCATCAATTATTACAGCTGTTTAATCCAAGCCTGGTTTATGGGTTTATAGGTTTATTATGTCAGTTGTGTTGTATTTCATGCCAGCAGGAACCAACCCTGAAGGAGGCGCCGGCCCATCTCTGGTCTCATTTGTATGGCCCACAGTGTTCTTCTAGTTTTATGATATTTTTTAGTTTTAGCTTTTATTTAATTTTATTTTATCACTATTTGCTAGATTTATTTTTTATTTGTTTTTTCATTCGCTGTTTTATTTAGTTTTATTTTTTCAGCAATTAACGTCGTCTTTTTGTCACAATTCATTTGTTTTTCTTTACTCACCAAAAATGTCCAAACAGATATTTCAAAATAGTTTTCTTTATAGTTGTCAAATTGTATAGTATTCATTTTGTACCTGTCAAATTAATGCATACAATTTGACTATCTGTGACAGAGATCCATTTTCTCATGATAATGTGACAGTTCCAGTATAATCAAAAAACATAAGAATCAAATAACTGGTGTGCTTTGATGTTATTAACCTGCAATAAGTTTAGGTAAATGGTTATTTAATTTCAAAAACTCTTTTTAATGTTTATTTCTGAGGTTCCTTTTGCAAGCAGTAAGACTGCTGCACACACATACAGTATACTCTCGTTTTAAATGTGTTTTTGATATGTCTTGGTGCTGACTATACAGTATGTCATCTACCTATTTTCAAATTTGGATAGCATACTTTTTTTATGGAATTCTCACTTATGTATTTAAATACCATTGAGGCCACTGCTTGAATTGTGTTAATAATAGTAATAAAAGAAATGTAGATGAAACTTACTCCATGTATATCATGCATTTCCACAGTATATTGTTTACATCAGATACTGAACATCTGTTGCAGCAGCATCTCAGATCATTCACTCAGTATGAAACCTGGGAAGCTCCCTGTGAGCCTAAACTGAGAAGATGAAATTTAACTACACACATACAAACAAGTGGATTGGAGAGTGCTTAATGACTCATTCCTAATATCCAGCTATAAAACAATATCTGCGATTATGCTTACTCAGTCCATGTACACATGGGCAAAACATACAAACTCCATACCGACATAAACCAGGCTAGCAAACAAACCTGTGTGACAGCAAGTTGCTCTCCAACACCGCACCACTCACGTTAAAACATCAGTACGGTCCTAATAACCAGGTTAAAACTACATGTATACGGGTAACCTTAGCTTGGTTGATAGCACTCATTACATGTTATGTGTCTGTTTAATCACAATGATACCCCCAGCAAGCAAGAAATAAGGCAGTTTATTTTTTATCTATAGTTAGCTACTTAGCTCTGATCCACACGCTAAGAAATTAGATAGATAGATAGATATAGATAGATAGATAGATAGATAGATAGATAGATAGATAGATAGATAGATAGATAGATAGATAGATAGATAGATAGATAGATAGATAGATAGATAGATAGATAGATAGATACTTTATTAATCCCCAAGGGGAAATTCACAAATTCAGAAATCCTTTTTTATTCTATTGACATGGATTTGATAGCTAGACATTACTTTGTAATATAATACTGTAATAATAATAGTGATAATAATTGATGTTCATTGATTTGATGTTAGATGTTTGTCTATACTGTTCAAATAACAGACATCATGAATGTAGCCTGACAGCCCAACATCCTCTTGTGGGCCCTGTACTCACGGCCCCGCACCATGGAACTCAATTGGCATTTGCCATAGAATACCAGAATTGGCAGGTCCCCCATTGACGCCCTGTGCTTTTCACAGATGAAAATAGGTTCACCCTGAGCACATGTGACAGATGTGAAAGGGTGTGGAGAAGCCATGGAGAACGTTATGCTGCCTGTAACTTTGTTCAGCATGGCCGGGTTGGTGGTGGGTTAGTGATGGTCTGGGGAGGCATATCCATGGAGGGACGCACAGACCTCCACAGGCTAGACAACAGCACCTTGACTGCCATTAGGTATCGGGATGAAATCCTTGGACCCACTGTCAGACCCTATGCTGGTGCAGTGGGTCCTGGGTTCCTCCTGGTGCACGACAATGCCTGGCCTCATTTGGTGAGAGTATGCAGGCAGTTCTTGGAGGATGAAGGAATTGATACCATTGACTGCCCCACACGCTCGCCTGACCTAAATCCAATAGAACACCTGCTGGGACATTATGTTTATGTCCGACACCGCCAGGTTACACCTCAGACTGTCCAGGAGCTCAGTGATGTCCTGGTCCAGATCTGGGAGGAGATCCCACAGGACACCATCCATCGTCTCATTAGGAGCATGACCCAATGTTGTCAGGCATGCATACAAGCACATGGGGGCCATACAAACTACTGAGTACAATTTGGAGTTGCTGCAATGAAATTTCGGCAAAATGGACTAGCCTGCCGCATCATTTTTTCACTTTGATTTTCAGGGTGTCTTTGAATTTAGCCCTCTGTAGCTTGATAATTTTCATTTCCATCAAACGATGTGGTATCCTAACACATTACCCCGTCCATATCAGTATAGATATCCAGTAGAATTTTTTTCCCCATTGAGATCTGATGTGTTTTCAAAGTGTTCTTTTAATCTTTTTGAGCAGTTTATTATATATATATATATATATATATATATATATATATATATATATATATATATATGCAGTTAACATATTTCTATAATCCTTGTGTTTATCAAGAAATTGTTCAATAATAACATCAATAAATTGTATTATTCTGTTTCTTAAAGAAAGTTGGCTTAAGTTATCTTAATATTCGTCTCACAGCCAGGTAAATAAAGTTGGAGCATTACTGAATTATTTAATTTATTACCAGCATGTCCAATGGAAAAGCAGATAATGAATTGTCCAAATTAAATCTCTCCCCATTTACTACATACGGGGACAATATAGGGTTGTAACTTAATCTTGTGTATGTCTTTGGGATGTGAGTGGGAACAGATGTGAAATTTGTACCCTTGAAGCTAGACTCATAAAGCAGCACCACTAACCACTGCGTCACCATGCCACCCAAACCATGAAATATCACTCTTACAGGCATGCACTATTCAGAGGATTAATGAACTGGCTAAAAATAAAAATTCTGAGTATGCTATAAATGTACAATAAAGATGTCAGTGTTATAATTTTTCAAATTGATATGTGTAACTTGTTTAATATACAGTAGTGCCTTCCTTGGTGAAGACCATTCCAGCCTTTTCTACATTTCAGTGGTGTGATATATTTGACAGATCCCTGACCAGGATTAAGCAGGGCTTAATAATGAATGGGTTAATTTTACATAGAATATCTAAGGTCTTGAGCAGTTTAAATAATGGATGGAGAGATTTTACTGAGAAGCATAACAATTCAGAATGTCATCGGGTTTAGTGGTTTGCACATGAGCACCCAATAAAGCAAAAATGCAACTGAACCAAAATAACACATTGCATGTCTAAATAATAATTTCATATGAATTCTTAATGTGCCATTCACAATGTAAACATGTTACACGGTCTACTTAGAACACAGCTAAGGTTGACTCCATATAGAAAAGGAAAAATCTGCTACCCATATGCAGCCATTAGATATGCAGTCTGCAAGCACGACTGTCTTGTTCCTGTCAGGTGCAAGTGACTCACTGAGAAAAGCATGAATGCACTTTCATTATGACAAAGGCTAAAGATTTCATAAATTGTGGATTAGGGAGACAATAATATTCAACATCAGGCTTACAACCGGCTCATTTCAGCAGACACGGAGGTAGCAGGACAATTCTTCTTAAGCCTTTGAAAGTGAACTGAGCATAAAGAGGTTTGGCACTTATTTTCAGCTACCTACACTCTCCATTGAAATTGAACTGTATGATAAGGATTATCTCAGGTTGGCCGCCAACCTGAGGTCACTTGCAGGACCTCATTACTTGGCATGTACTTTGTGAAAGAAAAAGAATTCACAAATGATATATTGTATTCTGGTACAGCAAATAACAAACAAGAGAAGGCTTTATTGTTCATTGTGCTGCTTTCTAACTGCCTGTTGCTTTTAATAGTTTAATGACAATAAAACTAAAGAGGTGCTAAGCTGGCATTCTGCCCTTCTGGAAAATGTATGCTTTTTAGTTGAGTAAGCACTGTACACACAAATGATACAAACAATACTGCAGTTGTGTAGCCCTTTGCTTTGGGGTAAGGAATACATTTTTCCTACTGTTCCAAAATGATGTCACTATCTGCACATTCTTGACTCTGCACAGTAGATGAGCAATGGGGAATGGATGACAAAGACTGGGAAAAGTTGCAGTTTTTGCAAAATGCAGCTGATGGACAACATTTATTTTATAAGGTACTTTTCTAGATGGAAGCAGAAGTATTCTCTACCTGCTGGGCATCCCTGCCTGTCACACCACCATCTGTGTCATCGGGTCAGCTGCACAGTCATCAGCCGGGAGTCACCCTTTGCAGATGTTTCACCCCTTTAAACCCAGAGCATCTCCAGGTAGTGAGGCAACCATAGAAACATCTCACAATGCTCCCTGCAGCTGACAATAAAATTCTTTTATCCCACTTTGCATCTTTCCTTCTGAGCCACAACCAGAAACTCCCTTGCTCTGCCTACTCAGCCAGCTCCTTAAGTGTCTTCTTCTGTCTGGACCCTGTGATTCCTAGTGCCTTCAGAAATGTTGGTGGATTTTTCCAATAAACCCTCTGTAGCTATCCTCTACCGGGTAGGTAGATGCCTTCCATCCTGCTTCTGTGCATACCATGGACAACTCACTGCACTGTACTTCACCTTCTTCCTCTCAAAGGCAGCCTCCATACCTTCTTCGCATGGGACAATGAGCCTGACCATGACCACTGTCCTGGCAGAGGTGGACAACAGGACAATATCTGGTTGTTGGGAAAGTTGTGGTGATCTTACATAGGAATTTCAACTTTTGGCTCAGGTCCACCCTCATGTTTCATTTGCACCTAGGTGTCAGGACAAAAAACTCATTCAGACTGATGTTTTATGCACTGGCTCCTTGCCTGATGAAGCGTTTACATGTTGACAGGCTGGTCTTATTTACTTTGCATCTGTGATACTCCAAAATCTCTGCCATTGTTCACAGAACTCAGTCATGATACCATCGATACTGGCTCTGGGTCAAAGGTCAAAGGTCAAAATTGCCTTGCAGTCCGAAAGGTGCTTTATTGGATTGAGATCTGGAGATCTGTGCATATTACTGGAATAAACTGAAGTCACTGTCATGTTGGTAGATCCATTTTGAGATAATGTGTCCTTTGGCATGATGTGTTATCCTGTTATAAGAATTCATTTGAAAAAAGCGAACACTTTGGCTATAAATGGATGCACATTGTAAGCCACAATGCTTTATTACACTGTGGCATAGAAATGTGTGCAAATCCACAAACCATTACACTGTCACCGCCAATCTTAAATATCGATGCAAGTTAGGATGGATCCATGCAGTCAAGTCAAGTTTATTGTCATATTTAATGTCACATGTGTGCCCATAGGGAATATCTGTAAGGTTCTGGTAAGGTGACATCTCCGCTTCAAGCACATGAGAAGTTGTGGCCATTAACGCTTCCTTATTTTCCACTTGCAGAATAGAGGACGAGTCCAGAAATTACTTCTAATGTTGCATCTGAAGGTCCTGCGCCCCAGAACCTATATAAGAAGTGACAGCACTGGAAGTTGATGTTCACTGATGAACCCGTCTCCATGAAGGATGCATTTCTAATGGGAGATATTCCTAACTAAGGAAATTTGAACCTGAAAAGCCTAGAAACAGGCACTAGATGCCCAGCAATTTTATTGAACTTTGCTTTTTTCTCCTTATTTACACCTTCATTAAATGGGTGCCTTGATAGAAGACAATCCTTCACAATCTCCCTATTTCTTTTATTTTATTGTTTATAGTGTACATAGCTAGTTGCAGCAGAACTTAAGATTCATTAGGAGAAGCATTGTATTTTCATATTCAGTCTTCTGGTCCTGGTAATCATATGCCCACTGCAGGCTCATATTCCATTTCTTAGTTGACATGATCTTTTACTACTGTAGTCCATTCATGACAAGATCCAATGTGCCATGCTTTCAGAGATGCCGTTCTGCACACCATAAGCATGTGTTATTTGAGTACTTGTGGCCTTTCTGTTAGCTTACATGAACATGTCTGGCCATTTCCCTCTGACCTCTGTCACTAACAATGTGTTTTTGTCCACAGTTCTACCACTCTTAGAATGTTTTTTGTTTATCTCAGCGTTCTCTCTGAGACTCTAGGGACTGTAGTGTGTAAATCAGAAGAGCAAGTCTGTTTCTAGTATGATCAAACCATGATATTTGCTAAGTTTTATAGTATGGTGTAAGTTTCTTAGATCACACCTGGTGCACATTCTTAGGTTTAGTCAAACAGTAACCGATCCTCTTGACAAAGTCTGCATGTTGTATGCATTGTGTTGCAGCCACATCATTAGCTGTTTGGAGGAGCAGGTCATTTGTATTAATAAGCAGGTATACACTGAGAGTACATAGATTAAGGACAGATTAAGTGAACTAAAACAAAAAGAGGTAAGAAGGTTTTGTCTCAATAAAGCAAACATAAAAGCATGAACCTAGTAATGACGATTAAGTGAGTCTGAGGGAAGGAGGGAATTGACAATATTGTAGTTTAATTGCCACTTTATTCACTGGAAAAGGGAAGTGTGCATAGTATCTTTACAATAATTCTGTGGAAAATGCAAGCAGAGCTCATTCTAGTAGACTGCCTCCTGATTCATTCATTCGTTCATCTTCTGAGCTCCTCTTTAATAAAAATGAACCAAATAATAACGTCGCAGTGTACCCAACAGAGAGACAAACTCTTGCAGTGATTAAGAAATGGCAGTCCTTGTTTAGGTGAAGTGCAGAGTATTTCTTCCCCTTTAAGGTCCCAACTCCATTTTGACAATTTCACCATATACTGCATCTATGCATAACATATTCATAGAATATTTTAGAAGAGAGACCCATGGAGAGGGTGATTGGTGCTGGGGGCACTGTGTGTTGTGCAAGAACTGTGTAAATAAATGTGTGGTTTCTAAAGAAGCGGTGTCTGTCTGGTGGTGTTCGGACCCGGGTCTCACAACGTTTATTTGCAAGGTGATTGTGATTTATAAATAGTCAATTGCATAGAAATGTATATACTCTAATTTTTATAACTCTGACTAGTTTTCCTGTGTTTTTTTGGTTTTTTTTTTCACGCTCGAATCCACGGAAAGTGTTTAGAATGAAGAGATGCGAAACAATAGCTTTAACCACTAACCAGTTTGGAATCAGTTAAATTCAGATTTGTTTGTACATGGCATACTGACAAGCTCAGAGTACTGTGCATATTTATAAATGTGATATACTTGAACTAAAACTCTGTACTAAGGAACACAAAGGGAGACGGTGTCTGTAAGCAAGTGCCACGGTTAATCTATACAGTAGTTTGTAGACCAAAAAAATTATCATTCTAAAAAATGCCTTTTCTATCACACAAATTGAACAGATACATTTACAAATGACAGTTTTGCTCCCCCATTCACCAAAGACTCACCAAGAGTCAGCAGGTTCAATAAGATATGAATAAAGTGCCAGTCCAGAACTTAACAAGGCTTATAAATAGCTGGAAGTTTTTGGAGATTCTTGTGCACCACTAACAAAAGCGATATATCCATTACTGAGCACACTCAACCCCTGTTACAATTCAGAGGGCCGGATATCACTGTCCACTAAACAGGAATGGGCACTGCCAACTGTGATCATTTAAAGTGTTGTTTACCCCAGTGATATTATTTTAATGGCTGCAAATATACAGTACAAGTTAAGCCTACAAGCCTTCTAAGAAGCACGGAAGGGCACATTATGAGCCATCACACCTGCTATGTGTAAGATGTGTAAATGTGTTGTTTTATAGTTTAAATTTGCAAAACTGTAAGTATTTCAAGTAAAAGAAATGTCAACTTGCTCTCCAAAAATACTAATAAAGTACCCTTACTGTTCATTTTTCTAAGCCCCTCCACAAGATGGAGAAGTGCACTCCGCTTGGCGCTGCTTTTGTCTCAGACACTATCCCAATGCACATTGCAAATGCAGAGTTGAAGGTTAATTAGCTGCATACATCTTTTTCACAAATGGAGTAGAGGCTTGCTCAGAGTTACACAGTCAGTCGCAGGCAGAATCTGAAACACCAGCATGTTGCAGTTGCATTTCTAATTTACTGGTGTCAAGTGTGCAGACAGGATGTCACTATCTGCAAGTTTCTGTTTGTAGTTCAAGTCATTTACTTTAGTAGGGGATAATTTGGGCTGTTAAGATGGCTCCGTCTGAAACTTTTTTCTTTGTTGCATGAGATATGTCATTTCCAGGAAAGGTCAAAATGCATAAATAAGCAGTAATGAATTAAGGAAGCTAATTAGTCTTAGTTGTCCTCACAAGTAGCCCAGTACCGCTAATTAGCACCCTTCATATTTGCAAATATAAATGAAGGAGCCAGATAACAGATGTTATCTCTTACTACTTTATGGCTGGAAGCATATCTATGATCCTGACAAAGACTGAATGATGATGTCAAAATGGGGGAAATGCCATCCGAACATCCACCCACAGTGGGAATGGTGTAGGGAATGTGTCCTATTTTGTATTTTTTTTTTTGTTTTTGTTTTGTAGTAAACTTGTGTAAAATGTCTCCAGCCAGGCAGGAGATAGCAGGCTGCTCACAGAACTATCCTCAGATCATCTAATGATGCAAATTTACATGTGAAATATTCATAGCATATAAAATGTTATGCATATCTGATTATGGATGTGGGCGTCTTAATGGAAAACAGTGAACAAGTGGGGTGTTTGTGAATGAAATTTTCATACTAAACGTAACTTTAACATGATTTCATGGAAGTGTCAGTCTAGCATGCAATCTCTTCTTGGCCCTGGGCTATTAGTTTTTTTCCTTAGGGACTTGGGCCTTTTTGAAATAAAACAATGAGAGCAGCTTAAAAGATGCAGCTTGCTATGCTCTGTGGGTAGAAATGGGCTATAGTATGGTGAGGCAGTCTTGGCTGTGACTTTTTTCCAATTCTTTCTGGTTACTAAGGAATGGGGCTTAAAGTAAATGCAATTTTCATTATTGTCCATCGAAGATTAAAGCAATGCCTAATTATATTCCATTCTGGAAAGCCATGCTGTCATATAATATAAAAAGCTGACCACTTTGTAAGTATTTTTTGTTATCTGTTATGTCACATCATGTGATAAAGACAGCTATATAATGTCTTCAGTCCTGGAGACCCCTTGTAGATTCCAGCTTTATTGATTAATTTATTTAATACTTTTACACAACATTAAGAAGTCAGATTACTGATGTTGTTTTAATAGAATGCAGGGTGTGCAGACCCCTCTTCACTTAGGTATGTAGACAGAAGTGCTAAAGGTTATTTTGTACTAGACATGTTACCTGTAAAAGACAGCTAATACAATAAGCATAAAAATATTTGATATCTCTTGCCGTATGTGTACCGTTAGCGTTCATCATATGCCTTTCCTCGCTATCCTCGTGTATCTTAGCCTCTCTTGCCTGGCACTGCCACGCTCGATTCCCATAAACCCTGTTTTTCAGACTCTATCATTTTGAAGTGCCTTGTTTGCCTGTTATTCACTTTTTGACTAGCACCAGTGGCAGATAGGCCCCCATTACCCTTTGTGAAAACATCATTTGTATTTTTGCAAATACTTCCTGTCTTTGAAGACAACTCTCAATCATATACTATCCTCATGTGCCTCAACCTCTCTTGCCCAGTACTTCCTATCTCAATCACATTTGATTGAGCAACCAAAGTAATACTGATGAATCAGACCAATGTCAAACTGATTTATTAGATTGCTTAGAGAAACCAGACACACCGACACAGATGTAGTGTTTTATTATATACCAGTAACGGCACACTGCACGATAACGTGTAGTGAACACACTTGACTTTAGCATTCCTAGTTTTCATCCTCTTTCTCTGTACGTTTAGCATTTCTCGATTTTCCAAACCCTTCCCCACGCTACCTGCAGCTCCTCTTCAAAACCGGTCCTGCCTACACGCAGCATTTCACGTGGCATTTCTCGATTCCTATTCGTCCTCTTCCATGTCATGCACTATACTGGCCTGCTGAGTGTAATACATCCAACAAGTACTCGAGGTGCTGCCACAACGGTAAAGTAGCTGTACCACCTTTGCGGGAGCCATCTGTGTCTTTACAACAGCTTCTTACACAGCAAACATCAGAAGCTAAAAATTCTCGTGAACACATTCGAGAATACAACTCTTCTCTAGCGTTTGCTTCCATGGTTGCACAGATAACCTCCTGGCCACTGACCATACTATTTTAAAATACATGGCCAAATTTATCACCAAATCTCTCCATTATACGCTAACACTTCTACCTCTCCAGGATATGGACAGTTGTATGTTTTTGACACAGCGCAAGCTACTGAAGTACACTTACAAAATAAAGCAAACTCTGCATGCAGCGAAAATGTACTTCTCCAGCTAGATTCCATGCTCAGAACCATCAACCGCTTCGCTAAATCATACAAACACATGCATGAAATCGCTCAGTCCAATCCAAGAGCATGTGTACGAATGGTTTTCAAGGAAAACCCTAGGCAGGATTTACGACGATACAATGCCCCGACAAGTCACACCGATGTTGCAGCAATTTTCTTCGGTGAAGATGGCGAATCGCCTGCCGAAAGGGACATTTGCATCTATCCCATAGGCAAGTCCTGTAAACAGATTTCCACGCTCAATATGAATTGCGATCCTATGGTTTACCCACTTTTATTCCCTTACGGAGACATTGGCTGGCACAAAGATTTACAACATGTTCCCGATAAAAGAACCGCCAAGCGAATAAGGCTTACTCAATGCCAATTTTACACATACAGATTAGCAATGAGGAATACATTTAGTATTTTGCACTTCAGCGGCAAACTATTCCAACAGTACGTTGTAGATGTGTATGTTAAAACAGAGGGTGCACATCTCAACTATCTCAGATTACATCAACAAGATCTGCGCGTGGAACAATACAAAGGACTATCAGACACACTGCAAGCAAACGCTGAAAATAACAACGTACGTGTAGGCAAAATGATAATATTACCGTCCACATTTCCAGGAAGTCCAAGATACATGCAACAAAACTATCAGGATGCCATGGCCATAGTACATAAATTTGGAAAGCCTGATTTATTTATCACTTTCACATGTAATCTTGCTTGGCTGGAAATTCTACATGCACACTGCGTCTTTCAAGAAGTATTTATTTCTTCTTGATTTCTGAATTCCTTTCTCACCATTTTCCGTTCCTATTCTTACACCGCCATATGCTACGGCAGGCATCGGCTAGTCTTATATAATGGCTTATACAATATTAAGGCACTGGCAATAAAACCCTGAACCTTCCCATCTCCAGTTCACTATTGTGACCCTAAGTAAGTTACTTGGATTTCCAACGCTGTGACTGTAATGTGTGCAAACAATTGTGACCAGAGCTTGTAAGCCATTTGGGTAAAGGCATCAGTGAAGTGCGTAGGTTTATACAGCCATCATTATCACATGCGGAGAGAAGTAATATTAGTTAAGAGAGCTGTAAACCTGGAATTATTAGTTATTTCTGAAATTGTTTACAAAGAACAGAAGCAAGTAGTCTCATGAGATGGCATGTTCCCTTAATAGTAAGATGTATCTTCTAATTATTTGGAACAGAGACAAGCAGCTTTATGAGATGGCGTGTTTCCTTAACAGTAAGATATGTCTTCTAATTATTTAAAAAGGCAGGAATGAGAAAGCAAGCAGCAAGGTTATAGAATTCTGGTGATTAAATCAGTTGGCTCAAAGTTCGTATTCCATTACTCTGAGCCTACACAATTACTGTAAAAATATTTACCTTGTGTTATAATGTGAGAGTGACATTTTTCATAAGGAGTCCTGCATTAAAGAATGGATGCTCATTCAGGTAGTTATGCTCCCCCATACTTCTTCTCTTTATAAAACTGATGACATGTCTAGGTAAGACAAATCATTTTCTGGCACACTGTACAAAGAGAATGTGGCCAGATCTCTGAGATGCTGCCTAAGTATGTATAGAACTATGCTTTAGTGCTAATTGATTTAGAGTGCGGCTCTAAATGTTTTGCAAGTCTTATTAATACAGACCTAAATAATTGCCTACATAAAACCCACTTCGTGCTATGAGCCTACACAGCATGGTTAAGAGCCATATGTATTCATTTATTATCTAAATATATCCTTTATAGATTGCTTATCAGCCTGTGTGGATCCTTCTGTTTCTATGTTTTTAGTATTATCTAATGACAGATATTAGTTCAATGTGTGGCCATTCAAGCGTCACAGTAATTTCACATAGAAACACTTACCCCTTGGCTTTTCCTTATATTTTGAAGCATAAATGTCACATGGTTTAAGAAAACTAGCATAACCTTTTTTCTCAATAAATACAAATCAACATATCAGAATGACTACCACCCCATGGCACTGATTTCTATGAATATGATTTGCTAGGAAAAGCTAGTGATTACTCACAAAGACGTCTCTAGACCTTTCCCATTTTGCACAATTCAGAGGTTGACACACTGTTTCTGGCTTGAGACACCTAGAATGGTGAGGAACCTGTTTTAGGGAGATTTTTCTTTATTACAGCATTATCTCTTGCCTCTTCTAATTTCAGCTTGAAAGCTTTCAGATCTGAGCCTGCATCATTGAATCTCCCCAACCAAAAAAGAAGAGCACAGCAGCCCTTCCAAACACAAAGTTTACTTATAATGGGTTTAGGCAGGGTAGTATGACAAAGAGGTTAAGGCACTAAACTTCACCCACAAGACCGCTGGTTCAATTCCTGCTTCTGACTCCTGCATGCCCTGTAGCAAGTTATTGCATCTCTCCTTTTCTAACTGTAAAATGGGTATTGTAAGGTATCTGTATCTTATAAAATTCTTCTAGACCAAACATACAATATTAATAACTAGCCACAGTACCTGTCAATGACAGATAATAGAGTAATAAAAATATTTACTATCTAAATATTGCTTCTCAGACTGTCATTATTTTCGAGATGCCTTTCTTGCCTCCTGTCCGCTTTTATACTTTCCATTTTTGAAGGCTACTCTCTGAACACATCCTATGCCATTTATCTTCCTCATGATCTCACACTCACCATTCCTCTTTCGTCACTTCACCAAAGCCAAACTGGCCAGTCACATTAGAGCTAAATTGACCAATGCAATTGCTCTGAGTGACTGGACACAGAGGCCTTACCTTTTATTATATGGTGGATCCATGACTGTGCAGCATCCATTTTTTTAACCCACTTCTGTAGCTGTAAGATTGCCAAATCTTGACGATGATCTCATCAGTCCTTCTTCTAATGCATGAAATCTTGGTGTCATTTTTGATTTCTCTCTTTCTTATTCCACCCACATAAACCACATTAAGAAACTTTCTTACTTTCACCTCTGTAACATATCCTGTATTCACTCTTTTCTCTCCTTTTCTAATGCTGAGAAACTTGTCGAAGCTTTTATCACATCCTGCATCAATTATTGTAACTCTCTGCTGGCTGGTGCCACTTCTAATCTTATATCACAGCTCCAGTTACTTCAAAGCTTTGCTGCGACAGTCCTTATATAAACGATCAACAGTGTGCACATAACACCCATCCTACTTCACCTTCACTGGCTCCCTGTGTCTTACAGGATAGAATATAAAATTCTATTAATGACATACAAATCTTTCAATGGCCTCGCACCGAATTACATCAGTGACCTTCTCCATCACTATGCTCCTATTCAGCCACTATTGTCCTCTGAGTCTGGCAATCTTGTTGTGCTCCACACTAACCTGCACTTTTGGCCCTTCAGCTGTATAACACCCAGACTTTGGAATGGCCACCCTAAATTAATTACATCAGCTGACTCCATTCATTTAAAAAAAAATAACTTAAAAGTCATCTGTTCAGGAAGATTTCTAGCTTAACCTAACATTCTGCCCTTTCTTCCAGTTTACCTCTCTGTCCAGATGCACAGGATAATTTGTGTGTCTGTTATTTTACAAACTAGCTGTCCCCCGTGGCTCCACCCACGTGGTAGTGAAACAGGACAGTGAGGAGGGCCCTTGCCCGGCTCCCTACTCCTGACGTCACGCTTCCCCGATCTAAATCTGTTAAGTAGTTCTCTCGTTTGCTAGATAAGTGGAGGCAAGTGAGTGAGGAGGGCCCCTCTGGGAAATGTCATTTGTTTGTAAATACGTAGAATTATGCAAGATTGAAAGGACATCAAGAGAGGGAAGCCAGCATTAAGTAAAATAATATGATATGGAAATACTTTATAGATCCTTAGCAAATACAACCTTGCTCGGTAGCCCAGCAAAACAGCAAAATCCAAACCAGCATGTTTTCCAGCAGTTTTCACCTGCAAACAGTATGCTTCAGGAAGAGCAACAATGACGTGCTTTCTTTAACAGGGGGGTCCATTAAACATGATACTTGCTGCACTCCATATTCCACATTATAGGACTTTGCTTTCCATGTTATATTGGGCTTCTGAACTCTTTGTTGGTGAAGATGATTGTAATCTTCCTTCACAATTATTCTTTAATTCTTTTATAGTTATTGAGAGAACAAATGCAAAAATGTATATAATTTTTATACTGTATGTGACAACACTATTGAGGCTTTGCCTACCCCCATTTGCCTTTAAGCTTAAATAGTCCTTCGAGAGAGAGGATAGGGAACAAGCAGCACAACCATGGAGGTTAATTTAAAACAAAGAAAGAAACCTTTTATAGCTGCTGTACACCTTATTCCTCTCCATTTGTGGAGTACTGTATAAGGAACTGTGAACTCTGTTGCGATAAGGCTAGGCATACTTTGTATCTTGAGACAAGGATTGTACTTTTCCTTAAATAGCTGGAGTGATGTTTTTTTCTATACATTTTTTTTATTCTAAAATATATTTTGCACATTTTCCTTTTTGTCTCCACTTGGTACCATTTCATTTAATCACAATAAAGAAACTGTTTTAAGGTCACACTTCAATAACCCCTCTAACAGACTTTCTCTTCATGCTACAGTACAGAGATTTAAAATCATGTTTGTTTGACTCCTTGTGATGAATTTCAACCATTCAGGCTGTCAGTCTCATGACCCGTTACTGTGGCTACAGATCAAGTAGTTTGCTGGTTATTATGACAGAAAGCATGCTTCTTTGCTTGCATTCAATCAGTTGTGAGTGGCACTTTTGTTGTTTCACTGCTCTTCATGCGATGCTTGCTGGTAATAGCACCCAAAAAGTGCAGCACAACAGGATCAGCTCAGAGAGAGACGCACTTGTTATTAGGAGATGGGGAAGCTTTACTCTGCTTTGCTGTCAATGCAGACTCCTCTGTAAACATCTAACGGATAATATGTTAACCAGAGTCCTTCCTCCCCTCACCCACCAATCTGACTCTTTGCACTACTTAGCCAAGCCAAAATCCCAGAAGGAAGACCACATGAGCACCAGGACAACACAAAAATCTTCCTACAGATGTTAGAAGATGACAGTGCTGCTTTTATTTTTCTATGTAAAAGAAACATTTTACAACTGCCTATCAGAATAACTACACATCGGGTCTGCAGAAAAAATCTCCCTTTATTTTAAACCCTGCCACCCACTCCAAAATTCTGTTGTGCCTTACTTTAATCAGTTTTCTGGGTTCCCACTCACGCATCAAGGCTGCTATTAAAACCTAAATCTGTCATTTGGTGTTTGTCACATATTTACAGTGAACTCACAGCACTTGTTTATGTCAGGTACACTAACAGTTTGTTATGATTTAGCAATAACGCTTTTCTTGTTTTACTGGATATCTCTTCTGATATGATCCAGCCACTCAAAAAAGGGTGCAGACTTTGAAAAAATAAGAGTCTGACTTGCCCTCACCCCAGGTTGGTATCCAAAGAGTAGGCCTCACCACCATAGTCAGCCTAGCCCCGAAATGAAAATAACAAAATCTCAACACCTGTAAAAACATCTGGTCAAGGGACAAAGTTATTTTGCCTTTTTAAAAATGTATTAAATGTATTCAAAAGGATTTAAAAAGTAACGACAGGCAGGAACAAAATGGAGCACAATAATTTGTTGCTAAAAAGGCAAAAGCTAAAAGTAAACAGATCCATTTAAACAAAGCAAAAACAAAACTTAAAAACAGTACCTTTAATCAACACCAGGGGTAAAAGTTTAAAAAGTTGTGTCACAAACTAAAAATACGAAATCAAATACATTACCAAAGCTGTAGTGTAAGTGTAATTTATCCTTATTGTTATGTGTCTAGCAGTAGATGATCAGTATTTTCTGATTATGCTTCTTTTTTATGTCTTTACTATTAAAATTCAAATGCTTTTTATATGTTTTATAATAACTATTTATTTTATGTTCATAATTTTTCAGTTTTGCATTTTGCTGTGGAAGCATGTGTTCTGTTATATGCTAAAGTCAACATGTTGCTATGAGACTTGGTTGAATTTAAGGTTACCTTTGCTGGGCAGACCAGGTAGTTAGCTTCTTTTTGGAGACCTCACCATATTATGCCTGGAGGAATCTCTCCAGATCATGACACTTATATACTGCTCAGGGGGTTCCCCACCTGCATCATTGAAGTGGCTCTAGTCCATTAAGCTCAACATATAGGAGACAGGGCAGAGAGTAAATACTTAATAAAAGACAACTGCTGAAATAACAAACAATACAATGTGAAATAGATAAAATGCATTACATAACCAGAAACAGAATTAATAACACAGTATGCAACATAATATCTTAAAGACAACAAAAAATAGAAAATAAAAAAACACTTGAGCCAGGGAAGAGATGCTAGCTGAAATATATCATCTTCATGTTGGTCCCCCTGGATTAAAAAAATATTGTATTTTATTACATAAAGATCCTGCAGTCATGAGCCTTGATGTGTGTCGAAATTAGGCTGCATCTAGCTTTATAATTGTGTTATGGTGTCCATTTATGACTCATCTGCATTTTTATTACTTGTAATTCATCATTTTATTTTAATTGTATTTGCAATAGTTTGTTATGTGAATATGAACTTTGTGAGTAAATAGAAGAGTAATAGAATTGATTGAAATAGAATTTCAAAGATATGAAGGAAAGAGGTCATCCTGGCAAGTCTCTGTACCTGAAATGATACCAAGGAGACTAAAAAAAACACCTTTATTAGCAAAATTCTGCAAAGGAGGGAGAATACATAGATAGATAGATAGATAGATAGATAGATAGATAGATAGATAGATAGACAGACAGACAGACAGACAGACAGACAGACAGACAGACAGACAGACAGATAGATAGATAGATAGATAGATAGATAGATAGATAGATAGATAGATAGATAGATAGATAGATAGATAGATAGATAGATAGATAGATAGATAGATAGATAGATACTTTATTAATCCCAAGGGGAAATTCACATACTCCAGCAGCAGAATACTGATAAAAAAACAATATTAAATTAAAGAATGATAAAAATGCAAAGTACAAAGCAAGCAGAATATATACAAAACCAAAATACTGAACCTCTCTGGGCACTTCCGTCCCCAGTCTGCCTGTTGGAGTTGCTTTCCCACTGATGTCAAAAGTAAAGTAAAGCTCCCCTTTCCTCTTGTTCCCTCTTTTTGTTGAGTCTGGCCTTTACCTTCTTTCCTTCATCTTTACTCCAAATCTCTTTCCTAATCTAGAGCAGAGTTTAAATCCTCCTAGTGGGCCCTGGTTTACCATGCAAGTCTTCAGTTGCCCTTTTAGGGACTGGTCTCTCCTCTCAGAAGGCAACTTAGTTTCCTTGTTTACATCTGAAACAAAATATTTGTGAACCCTTTTGGAATTACCATGATTTATTATTCATAAATACGTGGTGTTATCTTCAACTAGGTCACAATAATAGACAAACAAAATCTGCTTGAATTAATAAAATACTTGCAACCGTACCTCTTCTTGTGAATACTGAACATTATCATCGGGTACAAGAAAGGAATGATGCTACATTAAATAAACATAATCTGAAGGTCAGATAAACTTCAAAGATCATGACAAATATGCCCTGCTGTCCTACCTTCACACCTCCTAGATTTAGAGCAAATTGCCTTACCCGAGTTTTCAGGCTGCTTGGTTGTGCTACTTCTGCTGGGGAGCCAAAGGCGAGCATCTTGCTGTTCCACTCCAGAACTCCAGTGTAAATATTGATTGTGGCCTCCGTGAGTTAATTAAAATGCAGTGAAGCAAGTATGACAGCTTTGCTTCATTTCAGCCCAGGAAACTCGAGGTAGGTGGAGGCTCCGGCAGCTTGCCACCATCAAACAGTATCGAATGTTACATCATGAAAATCCAGAAGTCAGCAAACTGTCATCACTGATACATTTTAGAAACTCATCAGTTAGGCTGTGGCAGTTATGCTACATTGTTTCCATGGAAACGGGCATTCATTATAAGCTGCCTGCCACTTAAGAATGTTGTTTTCACTCTGATAACTTTGTTTACTGTTCTCGGTTACATCCAATATGGGAAGATTTGACTGATTCCTACATTTCTGTAGTATAGTGCCTTTCCATTTAGCAACAGCAATGCAAGTGATTTTACGTTAGCAACCATTTGCTCTGAAAAGAATAACTTCTACAGACCAGAAGAAAGTCCCTCACCCCATTCTGGTGATTGGACACTCACTGCTATGCCAGCATGAGAAAGAGTGACCAGTATGCATGATGAAATGTGTTGCTAAGACCATCAGGAGGTGCTTACCTTGTGGTCTGTGTGTGGATCCCAATGCCCCAGGGCAGTGGCAGGGACACTGCACTCTAAAAATGGCACTGTTCTTCAGATTAGATGTAAAACCAAGGAGGTAACTCTCTGTGGTCAGACAAGATCTCTTTGAAAAGATGTCCTGGCTGAATTTGCTCATCACGGCCTCATCCATTCTGGCCCCCTAATCATCTCCTGTCTCTAATTGGCTGCCTATCTCACTCACTCGCTTGCCACCTAATAGCTAATGTGTGGTGAGCATACTGGCGCAAAAATGTCTGCCCCTGCTTCATTCAGGTGAATGCTACGCATAAGTGAGGGCTGTCTATGTAAAGCACTTTGAGTATCTAGAAAAGCATTGTATAAATATCATTTATTACTACTATTATCATAATTTTTTTAGAATGTATTGTGCCACCTATGATTATGTTGTTTGAAACAGGCAATTTTTACTTCATACTTCTTCATAACTGCAGTGGCCCTTTTTCCACTTTATTTCTTTCTAAGTGAAATGGTTCACCTGTATGATATAAGATGCTTTTCCTCCACATTCCCTTCTTTGTAAGGATGAACTGCTTCCTCAAAAGGCCTTGCATTCATAAATCTTTGCGTATTCTTCTATACAGTATGACACCCCTTCTCTTTTCTATTAAAGTCTATTGCTTCAGTTTCTCTCTCCAATTAAGTCTTTTCCATCCAGAGTAAGCTTTATTTCCAGACCCTTACCTAACCAGACTAGTCTGCTGCCTGCGAAGCCCCCGCTTTCATACTACTTTTATCAAACCTATGCTTTACCTTTCCATTACTTTCATTTTTTGGCCTCATCATTTCTGAAATACTATGGGATGGAAAGCTTACTTTGCTAAATGACTGCTGATGAGAGCTACAGAGAAAAGATTGGCTGAGTGATTGATTGATTTAGTGGTATATTGGTTAGTATTGTGGCCTTACAGATCCAGCATCCTTGGCATTAGTCTAATGCTTGCTCTTTGTCTTCAAGGAGTTTTGTATGCTCTCCCTATGTGTCTATCTATTTTTCTGTCGGTGGTCCCTTTTTTTTTTTTCTCTCATCCCAAACATGTGACTACGTCTTTAATTGTTGATTCTAAAAGAGGCCATCAGTGGACTGGTGCACCCATTCCTGCTCTGTGCCCAGTGATGCTTGTATAACCTCTGGCGCTTCCCGAACCTGAACTGGATTAAACCATTTTAATATATTTCTTCATACCAAGCAGATTGAATTTACCATCTCATTTTCACATTTCACGTGTTATTCTTTCAAATGTTGTTTTCCTATTGAAACTTGTTTGGGTACTGGAGGACCCTGCAAAATGCACAGGTCATATCCCATGTTATGCTGGCTGCTGTGCTGTTTGTGAAGACAGAGGGAATTTGAATTGCTCTGGCTATTGACATGCTTATTTCAAACCAATTGGCACCCAGCAGGCAGGAGAGCTAGGCCCTGCTTGCTGTCGCGTGACTGAGTCTGTACGCAATGCAAAGCACAGTGATATTGCCTCTGTAGGTATTAATTCATCTCTGTCAGGAACTAAAGCTTGAGAAAATCACAGATTTGCAGCTAGGGCTGTGGGAAAAATTACAGAACCATGTGTCTGATGTTTCTGAATCCTGACTGTGGGTTTCACACCATGCTGATGAGACGTTTAACAGGTCTGAAAATAATCTTGTGCTTCTGCTGTATTGTAAAACTTCACACCTGAGTAGTTTGCTCTGTACCCATACACTGTGCAGAAGGGACTTGTGTTCAATCCTAATCCCAGTCACTTCCGGTCTAGACGTTGTGTGGATGTATTTCTTGTGTCTGGTTGTTTTTATTTTGGAGGGACTCCTGTTTTCTGCTGAAATTACACTCCCAAAGCCAGACCTACATTAGATTAGCTGCTGATTTTAACATTGATCCAGGAGGTGGCTTCTGTGAGAGGCTGGCATCACATCCAGAGCTGGTCCTCACCTGATTGATCATGGGAAGAATATAGAAGAAGGGAAAATCTCTGCAGGTGGCTCTACTGTATAAACCTTAAATATTTTGAAAAGCATCTGGATGAGGTTTTGGAACAGCTTGCCTATTACATTTTTCATGGATTTAGCTGAGGAGGTGTGCAAAGAAAATGAATGGATGAACTGCACCAGGGGTCTCAAACTCAAATCCTGGAGTCATACAATAGCTGTAGGTTTTCATTTTTACCACTTCCTCAGTTAGGAGCCCATTACTGATATTCTCTTTTCCCTAATTTGCATTGATTTGCTTTATAAGATTAAGAACTCTAAAGTTCATTTCACACAGGCCCGGTTCTGCCGGTCGTGCAAAGCGTGCATGCACGAAGGCGGACAAACATAGAGGGCAGCCGTAGCCGCCCTCAACAAAACGCAGGCTTGGCGCGGGCCCATCTTTTCCCGTTGAATGTCGGAAACTTGCTTCAAAGAAAAACGGGCAAGTCACAACACGTGAATAGTGGCAGCTAAAGTACACAGCACAGTGTTCAGTGTTTGTTTCTACAATCTTTGTTATTGTTAAAAGTGGAAGTTTAAATATAATTTTGGAAGTCGTTTTACCTGTAAATAAATACATGTAATTTAATAATAAACGCTTACTTTTCAAATTGTTTTACTATATATGCATATTCATATTTTGTTTTCCTATAAATAACTTTCACCGGTGTGATGTGAAGAAATAGACTTTTGCTAAATTTTGTATTTGCGAGAATATGAGGCGATGTCTTTGTCTTTTTCAAGAAAATTAAGTCTATAATCGGCACTCGCTTTAAATTCAGAATTTTACTGATGAATTAATTAAACTTGTCGCCGATTTGTTAAATGCGTAAGTCAAGTTTTCTTCTACTTACGAAGAATTTTTTTTTATTTTAAATACACTGGTTTAGAAAATGAGTGAAGGTATTATAGGGTGAGGGGGTGACTGAAATTAAATGGCATGATGGCGGCTTCGCCTCTAGAACCAGGCCTGATTTCACATTACATGATTTCTCGTCAGTGAATATATCAGACTTGTCAACCACAGCTGAATGAACTCATTTCTAGATGATGTCAGTTTAAATGACTGAAAAACGCTGGGTACATCACAATTAAGTCTATATTACATTAGACGACTTTTCCAGCTATTTTCGGTCATAGTCAGAGGCAGGTGGTGACATGTTCCCATGTATGTCTAATGTGACATACATAATGACAGACACCAACTAGTCTGTGACTGGCTATACTAAAATCAAACAGGTTTGATTTTCTCTTTGGTCAGTGGAACAGGCTCTTTGATTGAGAGAACTGAAAACCAATGAACGATCAGCCAGAAGTACAATGCATAGAATGTAGCGATAATGAATAAGTAATATACATGTTTTCATCTTCACAAATAGAAGAGAAGCTATTAACCCTTCATACAGTGCCAGTACAGCGCTGCCACACAGGGACTGTAGAGCTCGCAAACAGAAGAGAAGCTTGTCTCTTTCCTGTCTCGCATTTTACATTCCTCAACAGAATAGAAAAATGCACAGATTGCTTCTGAAATCACTGCAGCTGATAACACTTCGTATAGCACTGGCTTCATCAGGCAGCATGCTATTGGATGTCAGAAAAAGGAGTGAACACAACTGTGCTGGAAGATCCATGCTCAGCTGGTAAACGTAGCATGGGCTGCGATTTTCAGCTGTGTTATTTAACATGGTGTAGTGACGAGATCAATGACTGCAAATCTGACATACTCATAATGTGACAGTGGCTTTAGCAATTGTGATCTTACCTTTCAGGACAGTCGTGCCTGCCCCTTTTTGTTACAGTCAATGTTGTGCTGCCTGACAGAGCTGGCACTGTATGAAGGGTTAACAGATTCGACCCTTAACATCTTTTTGAAAGGTTCAAAAATCCTGCATTCCTTATTCCTCATTGCTGCATTATATGTACTTTACTTCTAGATGAGAATTCATTGGTTTCAGTTCTCATGGACACACAGATCATCCCTGCAACTAAAGACAAAAACAAAATAAAGCCTGTTTGATTTTATTGTAGCAAGTCATGGACTAATTGGAGTGAATCGCTGGGCATGTCAAATTATGTGACTGGGTTCACGGGTGCTTGTCACAGACAGCCTCCACCTCACTAAGATTGCAAATGAAGGCTATGACTGAAAAGTGCAGGAAAAATCATCTAATGTGACATGGCCTTCAGTTGCTTGTCTTTTTTTTCCTTGATGAGTTAACCTTGAAGTCTCCTGCAAGGTCATCATTTTGAATTAAGTCAATTTTTTAATTAGAAGAAAATTTCTGCTGTTAATGAAACCTGTTAATTAATTCAATGGTTTATTAATTAATCATTTTTATATACTTATTTTCTCATACCTTTAGCATTTTCTTTTCACATATAATGAATGAAAAGGTGCATATGTGACCTGGTCATCTCTTTGCTTGCTTTGCATCTCTTTATTTTTTCATTGCTGATCAAGGAACAATGAAGCAATTAAAAGGTTCTGAATCTAAAAATGCAAGTCCAATTAAAATTAATTAAAAAGAAGTCCAATCAGTTAAAGGCAATAATTGATGACTAATTGAAAAAGTAACTATAATGACAACCTACGGCTACTGTGGTCCTCCAGAGTTTGGTACCCCTGAACCACATGGTGTGAAATCCTATAATGTCTTGGTAGTGCTACCATTTGAGGTCTTATATCTTATGTGATTTAACCTATTACAGGTCAGGTCAGGTCAGGTTGGGGAGCATGCACTGGTACAGTGCACTGCTGCACCCATCATATAATGAAACAGCTCTGAATTCTGGTTGGAAACCCACCCAGGTGGACACTCAGTCCAGTCCCACCCTCCGGAAATGAACCTCTATCTTCTGCAGCCAAGTGTTACGTGGGCATCCCCTTGGCCAGGTCCAGCCACTCAGGTCCTCAACGACGAGGATCCTTCGAGCCGGATCATCCTCGGGGAATCATGCCACATGGTTGTAGTGCCGTAACTGACACTCCCTTACAATGCAGGTAATGTGCCTCATTTGCGACTCCATGAGCAGCCGCTCATTCGACACAAATCAGTGGTACCCAAGGATTCTCTGAAGAGACACAGTATTCCTTAATTAATTCTAGTAGTATTGCCCATACTATTTCCCAGTCCCTGGGAATACTGGTGGTATAGGGTAGTAAATATGGATTCAAAAGCAAAATCAGCTTTATTCCACTTGAAACAGGAAAAAGATGATTTGGCGGGTAGCCCATGACGATCCAGCTTCCAGGGATACTATAGTACCTTTCCTCCTATTTGCTGTCTGGGAAGCCCCGCAAGCGTCCATTGGGATGAGCCCTTTCAAACTATTATTTGGCCAGCGACCGTGCGGGGTATTGGACATTATTCAAGAAGAATGGACGGGGACTCGCGAGACAACCCCTGGAGGGACGTTTGTTGAGTAAGTCGTTTCGCTACAAGAGCAGATTGCCAGATTTTCCTCTATTGCGGTGGATCATCAGCAGCGCAAGCAGGAGACACAAAAACGTAGTTATGACAGAACGAGAAAACTCTGTGAGTTTAAGAAGGGGGATCGCATGCTGATGTTTATCCTGTCCAGTCCACATAAATTTTGGGCCGAACAGCAAGGGCCAGCAGTGATAGCAGAGCATATGTCCCCAGTGAATTATAAAGTCAGAATTTCCAGGCTCCAGAAACCCGTACCAATTTTGCATATTAATCTTTTAAAGGAGTGGCACGACCATCACGAAATTCTGGTCATGGCCACAGTGGTCCCCAAGACTGAAGTCGCTATTGGGGATAATTTACCTGACATCCAGAAAGCGGAATTGCTATCGCTGATCGAGGGAAATCAGATGTCTTTTCGGTAACACCTGGCCAGACGACGATTGCAGAACACAAGATTGTCACTTTACCCAGTGTTACTGTACAGATGCCCCCATATTGCCTACCAGAGGCAACAAGGAAAGTGATACACGAGGAAGCCCAACAGATGCTCCAATTAGACATTATTCAGCCAAGCAAAAGCGAATTGTGAAGTCCAATTGTACTTGTCTCAAAGTCTGATGGTTTGGTTTGGTTCTGTATTGATTTTAGGCATTTGAACAAGATTTCTAAGTTTGACACTCTGACACTCTTCTATCACTATCTTCTACCATTCAGCCCGAAATGTATGTGGATTGGATGGGATCAAAACAAGCATGTGATCCCCCTTCTTAAACTCGTGGAGTTTATTCATCCTGTCATAATTCCATTTTTGTCCATCCTGTTTGTGCTGCTGATGCTGATGAGGACAATCTGGCAATCTGCTCTTGTAGCGAAATAACTAGGTCGACAAACCTCCCCCCAGGGGTTGTCTCACGAGTCCCCATCCATTATTTCTCGAATAATGTTCAACACCCCGTGCGGTCACTGGCCAAATAATAGTTCGAAAGGACTCATCCCAATGTACGCTTGCGGGGCTTCCTGGACAGCAAACAGGAGGAAAGGTACTACAGTATCCCTGGAAGTTGGATCGCCGTGGGCTACCTGCCAAATCATCTGTTTTAGGGTTTTGTTAAATCGTTCAGTCAGGCCATTTAATTGCAGATGATAAACCGTTGAGTGTAACTGCTTAATTCTGAAACTTTCACATAGCTGCTTCATGAAGCGAGACATAAAGGGTGTGCCCTGATCAGTGAGACTCTCACGTGGGATACCAATACGTGTGAACATATCCGAGAGTGCTTTTACAATAGTTCGAGTGTCCACCTGTTGCAGCACTGCTTCTTCTGGGTATCTTGTGGTGTAATCGATTAACATGAGCATATACTGAAAGCCACTTTTATTCCTGGGAAGAAGGCCAACAATATCTAATCCCAACCTCTAAATGGGGACATCTAAAATAGGCATCGGCACTGGCGGGTCTGTGATCGGAAACTATTTGACAGTTGGGACAGGCCTTACAAAACTGCTCCACATCCCGGCCCATATTCACCCTGCCTCAGTCAAGCACTCTCTTTTTCTTCCCACATTCCCATAGCCTAATTGGTGAATTTTAATTGGCCTGATTGTGTGTATAAATGTGCCCTGTGGTGGCCTGGCATTGCAATAATTGTTGGTTCCAGTCAGGTTTAAGCTCCGATCTTTGTCACATTCAAGTAGAATAAGCAATATAAAAACAAAACATGGGGAGATGATGAAGGTTAGGTTCTGCATTTGTTGCTGAGATACTGAGGTGGGTTGAAGCACTTGCACCAAAATTGTCTGATGTACTGCAAAGATAGCTCTAATCCCTGCCTCCATCACCTCAAATGAGTGTTGATAAAGAGAACCTTTCACAGCACTGGTCTGGTGGAAGTGTCAGAAGTCATGGTGGTGAGCAAAGTCAGGCTGGGTCACTGGCCTTTCTCTGATTCAGCTACTTCTGATCAGTAGAAAAAAGAGATGCATATTTCCTCGGCTTTATCAGTAACCCTCTCCTGTTCTCCATTTCATTTATTCCTCCATAGACACAACTGAATGATCACACTCCAGACAGCAGGTTGGATAATGAATGGATGCTTTCTAAAACCATGACTGCTAACTAACCCACATGAAAAATAAATCTTTCCAAAGTTTGGATAAAGTTACTTTTCAACATGACTTTTTCAGTCATAATTCAAAAGCATTTGTGCTAAAATCTGAAGTTAAAAGACTAAGTCTGACCTTGAAGTCAGAGTACAACAAAATGGAACAGACAGATTTGCAGTGCCATGGGACATGAACCCCATGTCAAGTGCTAAAATAACTTTCAGTGAAACTTCTCTGCATCCTGAGATGCATTAGTACCAGATTTGTTTACTCTTAAAAGTGGCAGCATTACATGGATCAGCTCCACTGGGTATTGTGGCAGGGTGCCTTAATGTCTTTAGGGCAGGAGAAGCACAGTTAGATACATTCAAACAGACCATCTATTTCCTAAACCTAACTATACAAGTAAGAGGTCACAGCATTTCAGTGGCAATTCTGGTAGCACTTGCTGTAAAGCAGAAATACATTCTGAAAGGGGTGTAATCCCAGGACACACTCATGTATACATCATACTGTCTCATAGCAGGCTAAATTAGAGTTGGAAATCAAATTTTGAGTTAAGAAAGAACACCAGAGTGCATACAGAAATCAGCACAGGAATACTGGGAGAACATCCAATTGCCACACCATACCTAGACTTGAACCAAAAACTCTGGAGCTTTAAGTTAGGACCATGCAGATCTTAAGTCAAACCTTACACACAAAACAGAATACGCTCTCTTATAAAGGGAGGGATGAACTCTTTTGCTAATACCAAGGTGCTCCTCATATTTTATTCCTATTTACTATCCAGCAACCACTCCACTACCTGTAGACATCATCTAAATAGAGCAGAGGGTGAAATGACATGATTTAAGCACCTACTAAAGGCAGGGCAGTCCTAATCCTCTCCTTACTGTCCCACAGGTTAGCAGGTCACATTGGGTCTTCATCCTGCATGTCTCTGCAGTGGCTAATCGAGAATCTCTTAATCTCTTATATCTTCTCCATCCTATAGGAAAATAAGATTAAATTCACCTCCAGACTAAGAGCCATAATCTGTACAAAGCACATTATCACAGTGTGCCTCCTAATGAGTAAAAAAAGGGGGCAGAAACCAACTGGTGTTATTCATCTGTTCATTTTGTGTGCCTGCCTTGTTCAATTCAGGGTAGCATGTCTAGATCCCACCCTAGCAGCACTGGACACAAGGCAGGAACCAACACTAGAGGGGGTGCCAGTCCAATAGAGGGGACATTCACACATACACACACACACACGCACGCACACGCGCACACACGCTCACACACACTTATAAGAGTTCAACTTAGAATGATCAATAATCCTAACACACATGTCTTTCAGAACAGGGATAAAACTCCAGAGTGCCAAAAGAAATTTATAAATGAAAACTGGCAGAACATTCAAACTCCACTCAGCCAGAATTTGAACACTTTCTCCTGGAATTGTGAGGAAGCAGCACTAACCACTTTGTCACCCATTTTTTTATGTTCTTATTTTTTAATTGCATGGCCATGTCTTGTCATTGTCATTCTAAATGTATTGAGACACTTTTGAAATGTTAATTAAGATGCTATTTGCCACTACCTTGCCATGTTTCTTCAAACCTCACTCATGTACTACCCAGGGTGCAATGGTTCTAACCTCAACACACAACATGACATCAGTTGGAGCGTCCAAGAGAGACAAGTCACTTGGCATTTTGCTTTCATGACAAACTCACTTCAACAGATGAAACTCAAATGTATTGCCACATGTAGAAGTGTTTCCACCCAAACATACACCCATTTCCTAAACCTTATATCATGTATGGGTGGGCAGACATTTTAAAAATATTTGTTCAAATCTAATAATGTCTGAAAGGAATGCTAAAATGTACTTCACATAGGAGGTACGAGATATGTTAGTTTTAATAGACAAAGTATTCAATATTTAATCATCTTCATAATTTATTCATATTCATAATTTGCCCTTTTTTGCCTGGCATTATACCAGCATTGTACCTGGCATTGTATTGCATTGTTACTATAATATAACAGTTACACAGTGCTGTAGCAGTGAATTCTGGGTTCAAGTCATGGTGTTTGGTTTATATGATCTTCCTGTGTCTGGGAGGATCTTTCTAAAAACTTTTTTCCACACACTTCCCAAACACATAACCAGCTGTCCAGATGTGTGTGACAAAGTGTGGCACTAAATGTGCACTGCATCCAGGTTTTACTTACCTGTTGTGTTCAATAGTGCTGAGATATATTTCAGTGGAACACCAGATTGTATCAAGTTGGTCAGAAAACTTTTAAGCGAATGTGCCTGGTAATGCCGTAGTTCTGATGAGATGCCAGTTTTCTTTGAGATCTACAAGCTGTAACAACTGGCCAGCATTCAGCCAGTATTCCACTACAGTAGACTGACCATTAAAGGGTTTCTTTAACATTGATGCTACAGCTTATTATGTGACCTCTGAACTATAAACTGACACTACCACCGGAGTCCTGAAATGCAGCGTACACTGCTAAGTGTCCCTGCTTCTTACTCAGAGCAGTACATTATTCAGAGCACTCTGGCCTGCTTTGGAGGTTTCCTTGCCAAGGTGTCAGCATGGGTATTCAATCTAACCCCATTCGGCTTGAAATAGCCTGGCAGCATTTTACTAGTAGACCATTAAAATGTAAAAAACAAAACTATAAATAATGTATGGGTGTTTCCTTTCAAGATAAAAGCAAAATCACGTTGAGGCTTACCTTTATCAGTGTCTGGTCTCAGATCAAGAAAAAAAAAACTTGATAAGTGTAAGCACTGTTTTTTCCTTTTCATTTTCTCATTTTAATCAACATTATTAAAAAAAAAACAACTCAGGAGCACTTCTGAGTGCCACTAGAAGGGGTGACATAGAGGGTTAATCTTACCTTAGCCTGCTAATCATTTTCCACATTCTACCTCATGATGACATTTGCAACTAACTGAAACCCCAAATTCTTTGTAATTTTGTGAGAAAGCAGTCTGACCACAAATCTAGAGATCATCAGTCCATAATGTGAGCAGTTAGCCCATCCTCTGCTTAGGTTCATCCTCAACTCTTTATCAGTCCAGTATGGGCCTGAAGGGGTCACTTGCAAGTCTCTGACCAGCATTAAGATCTATCGCTGTATCAACTTCAGCACACTCCTTTTCTGAAAGTGAAGTTTTGTGTGGTGCTGTATGCCTGTGTGTAAATGGGGATCTTTTTTATAGAAACCATCAGGATGTTCATTGTTCTTTGGACCCTTCCTCTGATTAGGGTGAGCAGATTGTTTTGAAACCAAAAACTGATGAAATAATGGGGGAGTGGTAATGATATACATACGTGTAATTAATGGTCTTTTTCTGTTTTCTCTTTTCATGCTATAATGTTGGCATTAGACCTCACAAATGTCTTTTTCACCCACATTAACACTACTCACAAATGATGAGAACTCCAAGAAGAAGTAGGACAAGATCGTGTATGGCCTTTTAGATCATATAAACTACTAGCCGTTCCCCGCGGCTCTGCCCGCGTAGTAGTGAAACAGAACAAACTTTAAAATCAATAAAACAAAAAAGGTATCACTAACTAAGTGGAGGCAAGTTACACTCCAAAACGCAGAGGTAGACCGACTCCCCACTCCTGACATCACGCTTCCACCTCCCCCTCAGTCTCAGATTAGCGTAAATATATCGCTCCTGTAAGCGAATCATGATTCTTAGCGAGATGAGAGAAGTCGCAAAATGAATTGGAATGTTCAAACAAATTCTAGAAAAAAACCCAATCTAAATCCGTTAAGTAGTTCTCTTGTTTGCCAGCTAAGCGGATGTAACACACACCCCCTCAGTCGCTGTGTCTCTCGTGGATTCGCGCAAATAAATCGGTACTGCAGGTGAACTATGATACTTAGCACGATAAGAAAGGCCACAAAATCAACCAGAATGTTCAAGCAAATTATAGAAGTAAACCCGATCTAAATCCGTTAAATAGTTCTTTCGTGAAAAGTGGACAGACAGACAGATATTGGATTTTATATATATAGAGATGTAAAGTGAACTGTAGACAAAACATTATGAGTGCAAACTATTGACTACAAACTTGAAACCAAAACTTGTTTCTAAGAGTATCACTGACCACTGTGTTATAACTTACAAAATCAGAATATAACAAGTAAGAAGATATACACATGGCATAATGTCAGAAGGGGACCTTGTTTTTCAATTTCCTGGATAATCCAGTTACTGATCGTGTCAGGGTTGTCTGTGTAGGTATATTTGCTGTCTTGCAAAGGAGTCACCGCTTTGAAGTCTGGCTGATTGAGTATACAAACAAAACCAAGTTGTGATAAAAGAACTGCTGCTTCCTTGGAGTATGTCTGTATTTACCTGAAATTAACATGTTTGACAATATTGGTTTCTAATCAGCAGATCTGTACTCATTAATGGTTGGTAACAATACATTTTGTTAACTTGTGTTTTCATTAATTGTTAAACCCAGGAAATTTAGATGTGCCATTGATTAAATTGATTGTCCAGGACTGACAACAGCAGGGACTGAAGGAGATTTAAACTCCTGGGCACCAGAAGGCAGAGGGGAACAGTCCACCGAGAACGCTGCCAAGACACTCGGACAGAGCACAGGGGCTCGTAGGCAGACAAGGGTACCTGGCTGGCACGACGTGAGGCACAAGGACGGCAACACTTCCAGGGAGGAAGAGACAGCTCCACAAGGAGACGCCGGTTGTGGGTCCAGCGACAGAGGGAAGCCGCATGAAAGGACCAAGCAAAGCTGGCAGACAAGAAATGAGGTGTGCCTAGGTCACAGCAACACAAGGAGCCCAGAGTTGGAAAAAAAAGGAACTACGAAGAGATGCTGACAGGGATTCAGTGTTTTGACAAAACCTCTGTTGGGAAACGAGTGTCGGGGGAACAGAGTGCATCCATGGACAGTTGAACAATTAAGTGTTAGGGTAACACAGTGTGCAAACTGGACTCTGCACCACTAAAGGTTGTATCCTCCAATTCTTGCTTTTAACAGACTTTTAGAGTGTGGACTGTGTGTTTTCCTTTTAAAAAAAAAGAAATTCGTTCCTGATATGTTTAGATTTTGTTAGGTTCATTTATCTTTTTAATGTATTTTTTATTGTCTTGTGTAATAGAACTTACTGTTGCTTTTTTCTGAAATTACTGTTGTGTCTTTCATTGTGTGTTTACTCACCGCCCAATTTAAAGAAATCTGTGTGCTATTATCAGTAAATCTCAAGAGTTCCCAGTCTCTTAATAAAACTGGGTGGCGTAGTCAGATATTTAAATGCTGTCTAAGTTAGATTACCTGTAAGTGTGACCAGACACCTGTTACAATAACATTCAGATGTGTTCATAGACTTGGTTAGCTGGTTTTTGTAACAGTGACTTATTCAAAAGCAATTGTGATAACAGAATGTAATTACATGTAATAGTAGTGTTCAAAAAATTTGTTTTTAAAACCATTTTACAATATTATGTGGTTGAAGTGGCTGTCATAGGCTGCAGATTCCAGCTCAAGTATTGAAAAAAATTAATGTGCCATTGTTAATCATTAGTAGTAGGTAGTAGTACTGTATATAGTAGTTAAATGTGGAGGGGCTGTGGCTAATTGTAATTCAAACTTCTTAAACAAAGTGCACGATGGAGAAACATAAGACTGCGGATCATTCTAACTCTTTGCCATTTAAAAGAAATACTGAATTATTGTAATCTTTAGATAATTCAAAATAATGAGGTTGTTTTTAATGTAACAGAAAGAATGAGAACATGTTTAGATACTATAGCATAAAGTGTCATCGAGCCATCTTTGATACATTTCTATGTACTGTGAGTTAAGTTGCTTGCATTTTTTTACTTCTATGGACATAAAAATCAGATCATTTATCCACATCGATTTCGAGGAGCTGGAAGGTGGCAGAGACTCAGAGAGGTTCATATAAGATGCTGCACAGCTACAGAGATAAGAGCAGGATTGTGTTAGGACAAAAACCGTAGAGTTAGCATATGACAAATCCTACCTGTGTCCTGGTAAGAGAAGGTAGTTACCATGTACAGTGATGAATAAATAAAACATATCAGTACTATTGCATTAAGAAAATAACAAATATAATTATCGTATATAATCGTGTTTAAGTTCTCCCGCGGATAAGTCGGGGCTTGATTTTACCATATAATTTCTGCTAATTTATAATGTCGGTCATATAAGCCGAATGCAGAAAACTGACTTTATTGGTCCAAGAGATTATGATATAACACCCACCTGAGAGAGTAACCACAGAGCACACTGCCTTTTTTTTATGTATTGTGCCTACGTAACCACACGGTAATACCCGAACTATTCCGAAGCAACATTTGCACTGTTTTGTGTTTTTTATATCTCACACCCTCTTACATCTTTATCATAACAGCATCCCTTATCTACGATGGAGCATTCGATCAGAAGAAAATATGAAGCTGGTTTTAAATTCAAAGTCATTGAAATGGCAAAAGAAATTGGTAACTGCACTTCTGCAAAAAAAATTCTCTGCGTCTGAGAAACTGGTACGAGATTGGAGGAAGCAAGAAGATGTAAAAACCGGAGTATAAGTTGGGTCTGATTTTATGATCGATTTTTCGGGTTTCAAGACACAACTTATATGTGAGTATATTTGGTATTAATGAATTGAATAAATAGTTACACATCTAATTTAAACATCTAGACATCTAATGTCAAAAAGAAAAAACACAATACTCACAACGCCTCTCAAGAACTTCAGTGTGCCACTAGCCACTGAGCTAAATAGCCAGAGGGAGAACTCAGGTGTGGTGATGTCAGAGTGGCCCTGCCTCTTTGGGTATCACCCACAAAACACATGGAAGATAGAAGAACTTAGTTTCACACATACAAACATAATACATAACTAGAACACTTGTAAGATTAAGTAATTATAGTAAGCTTATAAAAACACTTTAAACTAGACCAAAAAGACATACTGTATAATCGAAACATAAACAGAGGTCAGAGAACACAATCTGGCAGACACCTAACAATTATATGGTAACACTTCATCTAAATCTGACCCCACCTCATCTTGTGTCCCTCAGCAAAGTGCACTTGCTTCAGAGTGCACAACTGTAGGTGTTTCACTGTTTTGCCAAGTTTCAACATAACCAGTCCACAAGGTTACATGCAAACAGACACACAGACATACTGTATATGTCTATCGCCACAGATGATTTTCAAATGATATGTGAACACACCTAAAAATGTTCTTTACTACATTGAGATACTGAGTTGGTCTGTCTCTGAGGACTTTATTTTAAAGTTATTCACTGAGGGCACACAGATCGAAAGTAAGTTATATTCATGTAAGTGGGAGTTTTGCAATCCCCAAATATGTGATTGGTCAGATCAATGTGATTCAAATGTGATTAAATACAGAGCACCGATGTGCATCATTTGAAAGTTTATATACAACAGTGTGCACAGTGCAACAAAATAACTTTTTAAAGAATAAATTGGAACCCTGTAATGGGAGTTACTACTCTTCTAGTCACCCTATGCTCTAAGAAAATAACAACCATTCAATGTTGGCGCTCACCACCATGACTGCAAATCACCAGGTTGTTCGACACACTTTAGTCTGCATTGGGATACAAATGATGGGGGATCCACCTAAATGACAGATGGGTCTGGCACGATATTCCTTTACACTTATTGTAATCCAGTGTGATTCAGTACGGACAGGTCAGGAAGCCAGCTACTTATGTGTTGCTTTAGATTTTTCATTTGGTGACATGATGGTGCAGTGGTTAGTGCTTCTGCTTCACAGCTCCACATTCCTCCCCATTCACTGTCTGTATGGAGTTCTGTGTTTTATGTTTTATCAATGTTTATGTTGGTGTACTCCATTTTATTTGTTCAATCCAATAGGCTGTCTGAGACTATATCGGCCCAATGTAAAGGATTCTGCACGTACTGCATATAAATGTGCCTAGCAGTAGCATGGTTCTTGCCATGCACTCAATATTGCCATTTTCTAGTATTTTCTAGACTCATTTCATTCTGTAATCCAATGGATCAGCAGAAGGATAATTTTTTTTGCACAAACAGCTGCAATCCAAGCAGTATAATGAGAAATCCTAAGGTAGAGTGCAAATCCGTTAAAGAATAGAGGGCTAAGGCCTTTAGTTTAGGATTGCTTTAACCATTAGGTGACACTAACAACATGAAACTTCTGGAGGCCACCAAGGTGCAGCACTGTTGAAAATAGTAATTAAATGGAGGCCATGGGTATCTGCAGTTCATGAAAACCCAGGCTTGACACTTGTTACATAAACAGTCTTCTCACTGTTCCCAGCTGATTGTGGCCACAGGGTTGCATTGACATGATGAACTAGTGGCAGTTGTGGTGACAGCAGCAAATGATCATTGTATTGGCAGTTTGTCAGATGCCGCAGTTGAGCAGTGCGCTCTGGTCTCCGGAGTTTCCTTGTCACATGTACTATAGCGCTTCGGTTCATTACAGAAAGGTGTCCAACAGATCCATATGGTAAATCATTTGGCCATGTCACTTCACATTTTTAATTACATGTTCACAGGACACTTTCAGGACACCCAGCACTAAAAAAATCAATGATGCCTGCTATGACTTTACATGCCACAAAATAAGCAATGTCACCTCCACTCCAAGTGCTATGTCCACCACTCAGGGCACCTGTTAGCTAGCAAGAAGCCTACAGATTGAAAAGGACAAAAAAACATTTAACCGCATATAGGAGAATTTCTTGGACATGATGACCTTGCTGGTCATATTGTGATGTGTCAGTATCAGGGACTCTCTGGTGTGACCACCAGGGGGAAATGCAGTCTCCCACACTCCCGACACAAAGGCACAGACACAATTAATGCAAAGGTTTTAATCCTTTAAGTGCCTTCACAATGCAGGCTTCAAATGGCACACGGCACACACAATACAATTCTCAAGGCTCTTTTCTTCTCCTCCACTCTTCCCGTCAAGCTTCATCTGCTTCCTCCCGACTCTGGCTGCCCTGGATCAAGGAGGCAGCTTGTTTTATATAAAACCTGGGAACACTTCTGGTGTCCCAGTATTGTGACTTGGGAGAACTGTAGTCCAGCTTGTAAACCCTCTCAGCACCCCTTGGTGGCATCCATGGGAGCCAAAAAAAACCTACAATTACTAATATGCTCTGTGGGTCTCCATAGTGGTACTGAAGCCCAGAAGGGCTGCCACCTAGCGTGCTGAGAGAGAGACAATGTCCTGAATAAATTGTCTTCCCCTGTTCTTCTATGCTTTTGGCATCCCAGCTGGGTAATGATCCCAGTTATCCTCTGGCCAAGATGCCAGTCCCAGATGTAGTCTCTCACACTGGGTCTTGAATACTAGAAAAAGGGGGACATTATAAGGCAACAGTTCTGTAGGATGATGTGATACTGGAGTTGAGCCTATTATTTTACTGTTGTGAGGTGACTAACCTGGACATAAAGAATCAGATTTCACAACAGTAAACAATGGTCTGACTGCACACACAGGAGCTGAAGCAACAATTATGCTGCTATGGGCTGAGGATAACTGGACAGTGAGCATCAATTCACATCAGAGTACTTTATTGTTTTAGGCCAACAATAGTTATGAAAATAAGACAACATTGTATAGGAAGATTACTGCAAATGTAAAGGATAGACAAGACCAGAGTCTGTCATCTAACTTGTGTGAGATTACTAAATTTAGCATGTCACCATACAGCAGTAAGGATTACATACTTAAGAGCTGTAGAACCCATTTGTTGCTATGCGTTGACTAAACTGGGCACCAAAGGTCCAATTATATCATTGTTAGGAACCGAGAGGTAACATAGAAATGCTGTGAGATGACTGGCATGAACACCAAGCATGTAGAACAGTACCATCAATGGACAGAAACTGGTCTAGCTGATCCTATTTTTGGGTAACATGAACACTAAAGGTCAGATCTTATCATACTCTGAGAGTACGTCGGGCAGGGAATAGGGGAAATCGATAAGCAAGGATGTTGTAGACTGAGTGAAAAATAAGGCGCTTACCCACTCAATTTCAATACTGTGTGCTGATTGAATTGAACAATGTAATACTATCACATTTTACTCAGTGACAGTTGTGAACCATGATATTGCAAAGCTGTGACCATTAAGAGCAGGAATAATGTGGGCTTAGTGGATTCTAAGTAGCTGAGCCTGTCACTGTAGTGCTTTGGTTTAACTAAACTAGACATAGAAAACCAGGGTCTACCATAGAGCTACGATTCAGTGAATTAATTGCATGCTGAAGCTGTCATTGTGTTGCTTTGTGGTGAGTAAAATGGATACTGTGGGTCAGATCAAACTGACATATATGAATGCAGTGGATCAACAAAACAGCAGTGGACATTATAGGATAAAAATCCTATAGCCTGACTGAATACTTAGGAGAAGAATCAATCATTGTAGTGCTTTGGCTAGCTAAATTGAACAGCGAAATTGAGATGCATGAGATGCATGGTTACGAAGAACTAACTGCATGTGCAGGATTGATGCTGCTAGTGTCGTGTTAGGGGCTGTGGATAAAGGTTGTCTCTGACCATGGACAGGGGATCAGCCATTGCAATGCACTTTTATTGCACACACCTACACTAGACCAAACCGGAATCATAAATTAATTTAACCCACACATCATGTCTGGTATTTGGTATTCGGAATTCTTTAGGAGTACATAGAAAAAGGCCACAAAGACACGAGAACAACAACAACATTTATTTATATAGCACATTTTCATACAAAAAAATAGCTCAAAGTGCTTTACATAATGAAGAAAAGAAAAATAAAAGACAAAATAAGAAATTAAAATAAGGCAACATTAGTTAACATAGAAAAAGAGTAAGGTCCGATGGCCAGGGGGGACAGAAAAAAAAAAAAAAAAAAATTCCAGACGGCTGGAGAAAAAAAATAAAATCTGCAGGGGTTCCAGGCCACAAAACCACCCAGTCCCCTCTGGGCATTCTACCTAACATAAATGAAATAGTCCTCTTTGTATTTAGGGTTCTCACGGAAGGACTTGATGATGATGGTCATGCAGACTTCTGGCTTTTAATCCATCACTGTTGGAACATCACGGTGCTTTGAGTAGACCACCAAAAGAACACCGGAAAAGGAAACAGAAGAGAGAGTAGGGGTTAGTACAGATTTTAGAGCCACCATGATTAGTTATTATAATGAATTGGATATACAGAGTGTCAGGATTAAATTACAGTGAAGTTATGAGAAGGCCATGTTAAAGTAATGTGTTTTCAGCAGTTTTTTGAAGTGCTCCACTGTATTAGCCTGGCGAATTCCTACTGGCAGGCTATTCCAGATTTTAGGTGCATAACAGCAGAAGGCCGCCTCACCACTTCTTTTAAGTTTTGCTCTTGGAATTCTAAGGAGACACTCATTTGAGGATCTGAGGTTACGATTTGGAATATAAGATGTCAGACATTCCGATATATAAGATGGGGCAAGATTATTTAAGGCTTTATAAACCATAAGCAGAATTTTAAAGTCAATCCTGAATGACACAGGTAACCAGTGTAGTGACATCAAAACTGGAGAGATGTGCTCGGATTTTCTTTTCCTGGTTAGGAGAAGAATGTACAAACTGCACATAGGCAGTTTCTGCTCAAAGTACTCAGACCAAAGATGCTGGAGGTGAGAGACATCAGCACTAACCTCTGAGCCACCACACACATGGTAATGTGTAAGAGCTGGGCACATTAATTTGAGAGGACCCAGAGGAGCTGACCTAGTTTTTCACTAAAAATGTCCACTAGGCATCAGATCATGTGGAAGTGCTTGATACTAAGGAACAGAGGACATTGCTGGACATAACTTGCTATTGAGACACTGTTGTCTGACTAAATTGGACCTGAAAATTAAATGACGTCTTGATGCATTAGTGTTTAGGGCCACCAGTACTTACTGAAGCCTTCTGTATCGTGACCATGTGCAGACAATGAGTCACCAGATGACCTTATTCCAAATGCCACAGATTGTAGGCACCAGGATTTTGAGGTCAGTCATTTCAGAATCTCAACACTAATCCACCTCCTGTCTTCACCGGGTCATTATTACTGATGCTTTTCACCCACTGACTCATGGGTGAAGGCCTCAGATGAACATTTCAGACAAGGCTTGACTTCATGACGACAGTGTGCAAAGAAATAGAAAATAGACACTATCTTCTCATAAGGCATGCTATGAAAATGATAGCTACCAATGGCCCTTTTATTCATGTCACTATGTATACCTCACCTTTACTGGTCTTTCTCCAAAAAAGAAAATTGAGTAGGTGGCTGGCTGGTAGCTAGATGATACCTTGAACTATTCTGCAACTGTCTTAATTTCTTTCTTTCTTTCTCTTTTTTTTTGTCTTCAAATAAATACACTTTTCTGGCAGATGGCATTCTATTCCAAATAAAAGTTGTTTGCTTCCTTCAAAGGATCACACTGCATTTTAGTCTTTTGTAATCCTTACCATCTGCTTCGCCTTCAAGTACATTTCAGTTCACTTTCTTTACCGCAGGGATATAGACTTTCAAATGCATATGCTAGATTTTACGACCAAGTGAGATCGTCTTTTATTTTTAGTGATAGCTGTGAACTGATGAGAACTGATGAGAGGAGAATCCACATATTTAAGTTTCACTGTTCATCCTTGGCACAGGAGTGGCATTGCTGAGATTTATGGGCTTCTATCAATTTGCCTTAAGAAGCCTGGTGTAGGCTTCTGAGTATTCAGATATTCAAGTGGGAAGAGGTTGTCTTGTAGAAAGTGTAAGCAATTGTTGCCCAGTTTGTGTCCACCGCTATTGATCTATTAATTTTGCTATGTACAACCTTTTTCTGTGTTGCCCAACGATTGTGAATCCTTTTAGGTACATCCATTTTAAATTTAACTCCCATTGCCAAAACTTTCACAGGTGCTCCATCTGGTTGGTTGCTCAGGTTGAACTGGAAGGGGTGGGGCTAAGTGGACTCACTGGCTGGCCTGTGTGATCTGTGAGAAGAGAAGTAGAAGAGAATTTAAGTGACAGCCCCCACTCTCACCCTGGCTGGTTATTACATATCTCGATCAAGCCCATGAGGAGATGCCTTCAGATGTGCCTCAGCATTATGCAGGCTTAAAAAGAAGAATATCCCAAATAATAAAAAAGACTCTATGACCAACACCTTCCAAACCCTATTTTATTAACCCCCCCCCCACCTGATAACCCCACTCTACTCCCACCTTTCATCCGCTATATATTGCCTTTGGCTCCTGTATGTATAATCTTTTTCCTCTGATGATGACACCTGGCAGGTTGTCGAAAGCTTAGGAAGAAAAAAAACATTTTGAGATAAGTAACTCGTTTTCTCCCTTTGTGGATCTCTAGCTACAAATATGCAAACCATATAACAGACCTTCACTTCCACATATATATATATATATATATATATATATATAGTCATAAGAATGAGTCATAGACATCATAAAGATTTGGGGCAGCCACCGGTATATTGTTTTCCTGGCTGCAAAAGTTGATTTAAAGTAGAATGATGTGCATAGAGCAGAGTCCAGAACAGAACTGACTTGCGTTGAGCCAAGATGGCGGTTTTAACAGAAAGAATGGGAAATGATGCCATCGGGGCCAGAACCGGAAGTGACGTCTTTGTGACCAGAAGTGACATCATCGTCACCACCAGAACTGGAAGTGACATCCTCATGCCCAGATGTGACATCATCAGCAGCACCAGAACCAAGAAGGATTTCCTGAGAAAGGTCTGCAAGAAACTGAGAGAGACAGTCAGCACACTCCGCCGCCCCATGGTCTGGCGTAGAATTACTATTATTTAGGCCCTTTAGCTGTTTCCCATGTGCACATGTGTGACAATATATATATATATATATATATATATATATATATATATATATATATATATATATATATATATATATATATAACCTGTAAAGAGCACTACTGACCACCAAACCCTAGACCAAATAATACCCAACAGGGTCACAGGTTCAAATAATGGATTTTTTAACCAACCCAGTCATTTGTACAATAAAGCACAGCCAACAAGCATACAAACAAGGAAACTATATGCTCTCCTTCTATCTCCATTTGAATGTTGCCTGTTGATTCCCAGCTTCCTGAGGCTCTTTTTATACTGGACCCAGAATGGTTCCTGGTGACTCAGTATAACTTGTGGGGAGCACTATCAGGTTGTTTGACAACCTGGGTATTCCTCCCACAGTGCCTCTTGTGGTATGCAGGGAACCCGATAGGGCTGCTCTTCTGGACTCCAGTTCCCATGTACCATGTGGGTGCCCAAGCTGGGACACCTACAGAGCACTTTGTCCAGAGGTCATGGTGTCATCCAGCTGTGATGAACTCTGTCCTCCATTCCTCCATGGCACTTACAATATATATATTGTGCATACAATATATATATTGTACATACAATTGTATACAATATATTGACTAATACATGGGAAGAATTGCCTAGAAAATCAGTTGAAAGAACCTCCTTGAGGGACTGTTAATTCTTACACACTGTATAAACAGAATTTGAAAACATTGATGGCGTGAATTGTCCTGTTTCTCATCAAAACTTACTTTTTATATTTTTAGAATAATCAGAGATTCTGGAAATGGATGGGCAAACAAGTTGCATGCAATTTACATATGTGGATTCAAAAGAATATATGAAATTTGACAAATGATAAAAGACCATCCAGTCCACCAAACTCGTAATAGCCAAAATCTCATCTAGACACTTCTTAAAGGTTGTCAAGGTTTCTGCTTCAACTCAATGACTCCCACAACTCTTTCAGTAAAGAAGTGCTTCCTGGCTTCATCATGCTTAGCACTTTCCCCACATTGTGTACAAGCTGCACTAATATGGAATCTGCATGTTCTACAAGATGTTTTCTATCCACACCCCAAAGATGTGCAGGACACGTTAATTGGCAACTCTAATTCAGCCTTGTGTGAATGTATGTGCCACCATATGATGGAATGGTGTCCATTCAGGGTTTTCTCCTTGCTAGGATGCACACCACACCTCTCACTGCACTGAACTGAATGCATGGCTTAGATACTAGAGTGATGTATTCCAACACTTGGCACCACTTCTACATTGCCAAACTGCAACTTTTGCAAATATGATTGAGCACAGAGAGATTGGGAGCCTAGACATTCAGTGATGTATAGTGATGATTTATAAGGAGGGAGTGGCTGGCCAGTTGGCATAGGTCATCCATACTGTGATTTTTTCTGATTTTGCTCATTCTAACTGATATGAACCTCACATGTCTGTTTTCTCCAAAAATACTGTTGACTGGAGTTTTTGCTGACTTTTCCTCCACTGTCGAATGGTGATATCTCAATACTAATGTTAAGTACTTTATATTATTTTTTTGTTAATCAGATTGAAATGATTCTGTTTGTTTGGTATGGTTTGTTAGTTCACACATGCACTCAGTATAGAGCAAGAGTACTATAATACATTGAAACTAAAATTCCAAAAAGTGCATCCATAGAGGTAAATTTGATTTTAAACGTGAATTTTTTTCCCTGTTGATGAAATGAGAGAGGCATCCATATTGATGAACAAGCTGTTGTCTTTCATTGAAAAATAATGGCATACATTGGAGTTTGTTATGCTCTTGACAGCTGTGTTTATAGTAGGGCAGATGTGCTTAGCAAAACATTTGCAAACTGTGGAGAACTTGTCCCTTTTGTAGAGGATCCCTCAAATTGTCTATAAATATTTGGAACTTTAATAATCACTCTTCCTGTTGGCCCACTGCCCCCCTATCTAGTGCAGCATTCTTGGACCTTTGATATAGGAACACCATCCACTTTTGGTACCTACACTTCAATGGACATTGGTCAAGAAGACTTGCAACCTTCTTCAGCCCTGGGATTATAAAACCTTAATATAACGGTGAGATGGAGGTGAACTGGGTGTCTCATTTTTTTGCCATGATTGAGTAACTTTCATTGATACATAAGTCTCAGGCTGTGAAAAGACTCCATAGAAAATAATTCTCACTTGCTTTTTAGAGAATCTGGAAGTGGCTAATGCATGCTTCACTTTGGATCTGCATCTCAAAGTGGATTGTTTTTATTTATTTTTTTCCTTAAATTTTAGATAAGCCATTAGCCCATGAGTGGTTGAGAAGCGTTGCACAGAATGTTCACTTGTCAGACCCTTGCAGATCCAGAAAGGAGCCCTGGAGGCCCAGCACTCTTTCGTGATGCTCTCTTTTCACACAGGTTGGGTGACAAGGCACTTGTGGGTAATGTGAACTGGCTTGCATGACTAAAGATGGCCTCAGGAGGCCACAGTGCCACACAGAGTGGCTTTTATTACAAGCATATGTGAAGAGACCTTTCTGTACGTCTGTCTTGTTTGATTAGCAAATAGCAGAGTCACACCCGGTCACTTCATAAATGATGGCAAGGTATTTGCTTGAACTACATATCCTTGGAGCATACTGCAGATTCCCTTGTGTAAAGGAGTGTCCTGCATGCTTTCTTACTGCATTCACCTAACTTTCCATCAGTGTCCTAGAAAGCAGGTTTCACTACCAAATAACAGGGAGAAACTGGGTGGCACAGTGGTTAGTGCTGCTCTCTGCTTCAAAGTGCTCACTTTCTTAGAATCTGCATGTCCTCCTTATGTCTGAGTGAATCTTTAACCATTTTCCCAGTGTGGGTTATGCTAAATGTTGGTCCTGAGGGTATGGGAGTGTACTTTAGTGTGTCTTGTGACGAACTAGTGTGCCATCCAGTCTTAGATCCTGCCTTGAACTGGACACTTCCGAGATGTGCTTCAACTCTTGCGATTAAATACACATATTCACATTTTCAATTCCATAGAGGATGCCATAGGAAGACAGGCAGTGTGTTGCAGTGGTAAAGGAATTGGATCTCAAACCCCGAGGTTGTGGGTTTAAATCCTGCTTCTGGCACTGTGTGACTATGAGCAAGATACTTCACCTGCCTACACTCCAACTGAAAAAACAAAAGGAAATGTAACCATCTTAAATGTAGTAAGTTACCTTGGATAAAGGTGTTAGCCAAATAAACGAAGATGTGAAAAACCTAAAAACCCATGTTACTCCCACCTTTTAAAAATTAAACCTGCTGCTGGTGGTGTGGCCTGGTTCTGGCCATGTATTGAGTCTGCACTCTAAAAAAGATGCTAAAAATACTATATTAAACTTCATCCATCCACTAATCTTCTAAACCCGTGTAAAGTTTTTTTTAATTCAGGTAGACACCTGGCTTCTTGTCTTTGTGTGGCACTGAATTCTGCTTCATCTTTGTGTAATATGATGACTAGAGCTGTCCATATTTCTATACAAGGTCTCGCTGTGTAAACTTCAGCAGTATGTTCTTTGATTTAATTTCCATTATTTAATGTAACCTTTTATCAGTTTGGAGAGATGTTAATGTTACTTAACATGTTCTCCTGTTACCTAGCTTTATTTTAGAATATGCATCCTGTGACTCAGCAAAAACTAACATTAAGAAAGTTTCCTTGAAGCCTGGTCTGATCAGTGTGAAGGTTTCCGGTTCTCCCTGTGTCTATATGGTCATTTCTTGTACTCGTGTTTTCTTTCCACTTCTCAAAGATATTCTGTTGAGGCCAACTGGGGGCTATTTGTTATGTTGTACCCAAAGCTGCTAGGTTTGCCTCTGACCTTTCATGAGCCTGAAATGCCTTAAGTGGCTTTGATAATAGATTGATGGGAGTGAGACACAAGCTCTTTTAAAATATATGACAAAGAAAACAATTGTAATAGTAAACAAACTTTATTACTAATAAATCTGCCAGCTGCACTGTACTCAGGTTAATTGGTTGTGGGCCAGTCAAAGTCATTTACTGAGTGCCATGACCAGTTAGATGTACTTTTGGTGTGTGCATGCGCCACATGTCAATCTGCTTTACCATCTGTCCATCCATTTTCATAACCCATTTTTCCAGGACAGGATCGCTGGGAAGCTGGGGCCTGTCCCAGTAATCATCAGGTGCAAGGCAGGAACAACACCTGGACACAGCATCTGTCCATCTCAGGGTGACCTCACACACAATACCAATCCACCTAACCTGCTTGTGTTTAGATTGTGGAAGAAAACCAGAGCACCCAGGAGAACTCCATTCTGACACACAAAGTCCATACCAGGAGCAAATGGAATGTAAACCCCTTGATTTGAGGCAGCAGCACGGCCGCTGCACCACCGTGCTGCCCTCTGCATTTACATACATACATACACATGTTTTCAAAGCAGCTTACTGTAATTCAGATTCACAAGGAACTGGAGCCTATCCTAACAGCAGTGAACACAAGACAGGAAACAACCTAGCAGAAGCCTCCAGTCCATTGTAGGGCACAAACATACACACTCCCAGAACTGGCGCCAAGTTAGAGTCATAAGTTAGCACAACCCAAATCTCTTTGGCATAGGTGATGGCAACCAGACCTCTCAGAGGAAAATGCACACACTGTATCTATCTTACAAATTCCACACAGACAACAGCCTGGTGTAGGATTTGAACACAGTATGCTGCCAGTATTCCTGCTTGTATCAATATAAAAATGTGTTGTCTTTGGTTTTGCCTTGCTTTTGTATGATTTGAAGAAAACTGGTAATATTCTTTCAATTTGTCTATGACATACTTAACTGAAGGATAAAAACACTTTTACCAGCCCAGTTTTCAAGCAGCTTTATATAGTTTGGTTGACACAGGATCAGCAGCAGGGTATGAGCTTCAGTAAAGGACTGGAGCAATTACATCTTATATAATACGCTAGCGTGGCTGTCCGTTTGTCTGTCCAAGATTTTAAATCACCTGTAGTTCGCAAACCATTTGAACTATTGACCTGAAATTTGGTACACATATATTATGTGATGTCTACTATCTGCTTTTGGAGTGATGATTGACCTCCAAGGTTATTCCACTTTTTATTTTTATTTTATTTTATTGTAGAATCAACTCTCGGCAGCGGCCAGCAGCGTTCTCATCCCTACCACCTTCCCCTACCTCTTCATATCTTAAATCATTCTTGAGGCAGATTGAAGACTTAAGTGCCAGCTTAAGTGAAAAATTAAAGAAAAACATACTAAGTAATTGTAACACAAACACTGACTTATTCAGTTTTAAAGTGAAAAGATGCCAACGAAAGAAGAGAAGAAGCGGGCCACTAGGGTGGAGAAAAGAAGAGCTGCTCAGGAAGCAGGAAGCACATCAATCTCTGAGCAAATAAATGCTAAACGTACAGAGAAAGAGGATGAAATCTAGGAATGCTCAAGTCAAGTTATCGTGAAGTGCGCCGTTACTGGTTTGGTATAAAAGCATTTCAGTGACTAGCTACTGAGTGGCAAAATCTACCATGGGCGAGAACAATGCAACCTGGGAGAAGAGCAAAGCAGAGGCAGAAAGCGTCCATTTGTTTCGCCCATCCCCACATACTGTTCATGTCACATTACTACTAGCTGGCATTCATAGCTCCAACAGTGCTGGATTCAGATCATGGCCCATTCTCTTGTGGTATGGATTTTCTCTGCTCTCTATGTATGTTTTTCTAGAGGTTCTCTTTGATTTCTTTGCACATCAAAAAGACATGCAGTTAAGGTAGATTGGTCACTAAAATGGCCCACTATAGCATGTGGATGAATGAGCCCTGCAATGGACTGCCTCACAAATGTGGTTGATTGCTGCCTTGCTCCTAATGTTGCAGCACCACACAAACCTGAAATTGAAAGATCAGGTTCAGAAATGAATGAATGACTTAAATGTATATGGGTCCTTGTTTTATGTTCATGACCCCAATAACTACTAACCTCTAGTGACAAGAATTATACTTACCAAAGAACAGATTCATGGATTTTCCATCCACCCATTTTCTAACCAACAAATCCAGATCAGAGTCTTTGGAAACTCTGGATGGGATACTAGTGAGGAAACAACCCAGGACAGAACTGACTCCGCTCCACTAGAGTCAGTTTAAAGAGGCAGAGTGGGCTGTAGCTCAGTACAGAGGCAAAGCCACGTAGATACAGAACATGTAGACTCCACCAAGGCAGTGCTCAGGCCCGTGTTTTATAACCACTTCCTTGTGGCTGTGAAGTAGCAGCATGAACCCCTCCTCTACCTTGCCACCTCACACACAATTACAGTTTGAAACACCTAAATCAATAGCGGGCTACATTAACCTATATTTTTAAAAATGTTTATAAAAAAAAACTTATTTTCTTATAAAACACATGAAATTGTTTTTGCTGTGTTCCATACATTCTCTCTTGACTCTTTTCTAGTGCTTTGCAGGGCCCTTTCCTTGACCAGTATAAAAATCCCTTATCCACTGAGTCACTTTCACACAACATGAATAATATATAGCAACACAAAATTTCATGTAGATTAAACTAAATATTAATGAGGACCACACATTCGTCCATTTTCTGATTCAACTTAAACCAACTTTAGATAGATGTAGAACACAAGACAGAAACCAACCCTGGCAATGGTGTCTATTAGATCAATGAAATAAACAGCTTTCCAAGTCTCTAGAAGAGCCCAGTTTTATAATACATGCCTGACCCAAGCTCTGTAATTTCTTTATAAAGGTTGAAATCCACTAGACCCAGTTACCAGCTTGAGTCTCAGCCCTGATTTCCCAGATTTAGGTAAATAAATCCCTAAACATCTCTGTCAACCCTCAAAATGTCTTTTTCAATCCAAATTTAAAAATTTTAAAGTAATGGACTGTGACTCAGTAAAAAGGAAGGTCACGGGGAGTAGACTGTTAAATTGGGGAAAATTCTCTGATTTCTGTAACCACAAGTTTGCTTCACCTAGACCCTCTGGGTTGGACAGACAGTCCTTTAGATTTCCTATTACAAGCAGTAAAAGTGATGAATAATAGGATCCCTCCCGCTATTCTGCAGCGGGTAATTAATATCAGCTTAAAGTACATTGTAATATAATGAAAGCTAAAATGTACAGAGAAAGGAATAATAGCAGTTCACACCAAGTCATTGTGAGAGTCTAAAAACGAGTGATGTGCTGGGCTGCGTCTGAGAGGGAAGCTGCCGCGAATTTGAATGGAGAGAAAAGTGTAAGGGTATGCCGCATTTCAGGGTATCATTATCTTAAAGATTCATATTTAGGTTTTAAAAAAATGACACAGCCCTGAAGTGATAATGGTGATAACGCAATTGGATATGGCATATGTTTTAATTTATCACTGCTGAAAGCTATTTTTGAAGCCTGATCTCAGTGATGCGTCCCTGACCATAAAGCCAATGAGCACTTCGTGTAACAGGAAAGTTTGGTGAAGTACTTAATCTGAAGAATTTAATCAGATTTGTATAAAGTTGTAATAACTAATTCCAAGAGTTTTTGTAGGCCGGAAAGCTGTCTAATGGTTCTAGCTAACTGCATGCTTGTATTGTTTTATCTTCCCTTCGAAATTTGTAATAATTCACCATACCACCCAAAGGCCTTTTTTACACCAGGAATTAACATCTATCTTTGATGACCTGATCACAACTTCGTAGCACATGACCACATTCACAAAAAGGTGCAAATGTACAAGTGTTTGTAAGGTGTTTTGATTTCTCGGACTACATTTGAGGGTGTGTAGAAATAATGACAACATTTGATACAAATTTAAATGCAAATGTACTACATATGGTACAACAGCCATATAAGTAGAAGTTCATTTAAATTGTGTCTTGTAAGGATGACATCCGACCTCTGTACTGACTTGATGTGGACCCTGGGTGTAGCTGTGTTTCATGAAGGTTTCCAAATGGTTCAAAAGAGTTCAAATGCAGCTACCAGAGAAGCATTCCGACACTAGTCTGACATAAAAAAAACAGTAAGTAAATAGTTCACACAAAAAATAGAGACGTTGATAATACATGCAAAGAAAGGTTGGTTACATTCCTCTATGTATTGTTCTACGCAACATACAGAAAACTATATGCCCTTAATGTCTATCTGTCTGACCATTCATGTTTCCTTCTAGCTGTCTAACTTCAATCTATGGGCTATTCTACTGGAACACAGAGTTAAGATTATGAACATTTTGTTTTCTATAATTTACAGGTTGTTTAAATTGAATCTTCCATAATCCACGTTAAGATATATTATATTCAAGTTCAAGCTAAGTAGACTAAGGAAAATTTACCATTAATACTAACTTAAAGGATTTGGCTCTTACACTGGGGGGCACATTTTAATGCCCGGTGTAAATGTAATCTAGTTAGATTACGTCTGGATATAATACAAAACGCATGTTAATGCCAAATGTAAAGGAAGTTCAATTCAAGTTCCTCTCAAACAGAAAAGACTTTCAGTACTTCTATGGGGTCAAGGTAGTCTTTTAGGTGTTGCTCTACAAATCTCTGTAAATTGCTGTCTGACACAGGTTAACGTTATAATGGCGTACAACTGCCTTCAATAGCACCCAGTGCCACAAGCTTGTGGCTTATCTGTTACCATGTTGCTCTGTCTTTGGAGTTTGTTTTGCCCTGGTTCCTATGCTGAGTCCTCTGCCCCCTAGTGGTGGACTACTAGCACTGTCAACTAAATAACCTTTGAAAAAAACACTATTTTGTGACACTTTACAGAATTTATTTGTTGATAGTATAATTGGAGCACAAGGAAGTTAAATGACTTGCTCAATGTCAAACAGTAAATCAGAAGCAATAATTAACTCTGAGGCCTTGTAGTTCAAAAATCCAAAGTCAAACTTACTTGATCACAATGCCTACCAGCAAGAAATAGCTTTGATGCTGAATTTATCATTCATCACACCTCAGACCTACCCTGAAAAACACAGGAATGTATGGTAAGGCTGAAACATTATTGATTCTCCGCTATTTCTATACATGAATGCTGTTCACTCCAACTGACTCCAAACTGTAAGATGTCTTTTTCAGGCTAATACTGGATACCTATCATGACAAAAGCCACACAATTTTAAAGGTGTAAACTGGTCATTTTAGTACAGTTGATTAAAGGCAGCATAGGGACTGCGGCAACATTTTCTGGCTTGTATTTCTCAGGCTATGACCACACTACTACATTTTCATTTAAAAACGGTGATTGCCATCCACACTAGCATTTTCAAGTCATTTATGAAAGTATCTCCATCCACTCTAAAATGGCTGTAAATGCATATGTTGTACCCGCTCACGTACACTGGGCATTCACACATTGGTGAAATAATCCTTAAAAGGGACAGCAATGCTGCGGGCCACAGAATTTAGCACAAAACCATAGTGAAAGGTAAATTACGTGCCTTAATTTCCTGCATGCATGTAGCATTCATGTACAAAACACAATTTAATTGCATACAGATAAGCAACACAAAAAGTACCAAGGAAAGCAACGCCTCTATGTCAGTATTGGGTTTTTTTTCATTAAGAATGTGTTTTTCAAAAATCTGCATTTTTGCCTGTCCACACCAAAACGCCTAGCCAGCTTTTTCAGAAGTATATGGTTCTGGAGCACGTTTCCAAAAGTCGGTTTTCAGGGGCTGAAAACTCCAGGATAGTGTGAACAAAAGGCAACAATGGAGAATAATATCTGTGCTTCTGAATCAAAATGTAGAAATGTGTACAGAGCCTCAGTATTCTTTATGAACGGATTGGTGACAATAACCTCTCCCTAAATAGATAGATAGATAGATAGATAGATAGATAGATAGATAGATAGATAGATAGATAGATAGATAGATAGATAGATAGATAGATAGATAGATAGATAGATAGATAGATAGATAGATAGATAGATAGATAGATAGATAGATAGAAATGCTGGTTCTGCTTCTCTCTGATCACTTTACCTTAATTCTTTTTATTAAGGCATCATGTGAGTACAGGTCAGAGGTGTCCATTCCATACCCATTTTTCTTTGAACTGCTACCTTCTAGTAGCATCTGGAAATTCTGGATCTCCTATTATGTAACTGATGCCCTAATGCCAATCCTAAATTTTTAATTAACAAGCTCATCAGAATCAGTATCAGAATGGGAAAATTACAATAAGAAACTTCAGATCAAAACAATTTGCTGCTTAATAGGTCTGAGTGTTTACTATGTGTACAGTTTTTCTGTTTTTAATCAACCATGAATCATTCCACACTCTGGACTAACTCACTCTTTATGACGATGCATGCTGATTTCTAACTGTGGTGCTCTATAACACTTCATGGCATCCACTACTAACTTATTTCAGTTTGGTTAATCCATTTTAGGGTCATTTAGTGGAGGCAGCATCAGATGTAATGTAGAAATCAACCCTGGATCATGCCCTACTCATTCGTAAGGCACACTTATTCAGACACCTACTTCCAGACATTTTTGGCTGATTAACAAGTTCTTTATTTTTATCATAACACCTAGAGAAAAATCAATGCAAACTCCGGATAAACGTACACATTTTACAGCTAGTGACTGGAGTGGGGTTCTAATCAAGGACAGTAGAGCTGTGAGGCAGCAACACTAATCACTAAGCCACCATAGCAACCCTTTGAGGCTAGAAAGTACATTTTGAAATTCATCATTTATTAATCTTTGGAATCCTTCCTGTCCATAATGCTCCTGAATTTGCCTCTTGCAGTCTCCTGGAGACATTTCTTTTCTGTTTTGCTTTCAAATATTTTTTATGTAGACAAGCATTGAAGAGACAACCCACATATCCCTTGTGCATGTCCATTCATGCCTGGTTTATTGCTGTCTGGTATGTCAGGAGGATGGCTCACATAACCCAGTTCCTTACTGGTAACTCGAGAACTTCTCAAGGAGGACTGCTATTTATATGATATAAGTCACAAATCAAAATAGGCATCTTAGTGAGTCGTTGAGCTCAAAAGCAACTCTTGTTATCTTTAACTTTGATATCTAAGTAGAAGAAAAAACTACTTTGACTGGTTAGGGGGGTGTTTAGGACGCCGTGGCGTCACAGTGTCACTGCCTGAAAAGGAAACTGTCTTCAGCGTCTATAAGGAAAATTTTACCTTCAAACAATAATTCGGGTGCCCAGAACCAGTATATTCACCACTCCCTTTAAACCCTTAATAATTTGATGTTTTTATGGAATTTCCTACAGCCTTGAACCTGCTGATGCTAGCTGGCCTTGTCTCACTGATGGGTTCAAAGGTTTCCCAGATTTATTTTATATTTCATTATATCCTATATAGCACTTGAAAAAGTGAATAATTCTCTGAAGAAGCACTTTACACAAATATAATTAACAAAGTCTGAGGTGGTGCAGTGGCTACAATTTCCAAAGTAGTGGCCTGATTCTTGGTCCAGTCACTCACTGCTCACAGATTTTCCCCATATCATTGTCAGGCACTTTGATATTCTGCCACACTGCATATATTCCCATATTAATATCATTAAATATTAAGTGCATGGTTCTGCATGTGGTCAACTAGTGCCATTCTGGGGTTGCACCTGTTGATATCAAAATAGGCCCTGGCAGCCTTGAGACCACTTCTGGATTATTGTATGCATTTCTGGTCACCACACTACAAAATGACATAGCAGCACCTGAAGCTGTGCAGATGAGAGCAACTAAGTGTATCTCAGCTCTTAAGGACATGACATATTCTGACAGATGCAGAGAATTAAACCTTTTCCTTCTGCCTCAGAAACTAGCACCTACAGTGAAGAAGTCATCATTAATGACCAGGCAAAGAGCACATCCATGATATCAAACACCAAGTTCTTTTTCCAAACAGAAAACCCCTGAAGTTTACATTAGGCAACAAACTGTGTAGCCTGTGGTGTCTCTAATGTTGGACATTCTTTTTCTGTCTTTTTCAGCATGACAATATATATAACATAACATTTTTAAACTCACCTTACCCAGTTTTGTGTCACGGAGAAGCTGGAGCCTATCTAGGCAGCATTAAGAACAAGACATGCATACAGTGCTAACCACTGTGCCACTACATATTTGAAAATCATTATAACACTTATTAATAAAGTCATTATTTTTGTGGGTGGCAAATTGTTGAAGTAATTAGAAGTGGTGCCCCTCAAAGTTTGGATCCATTTATAAAGCAGACTGAGGCTTCATCCACATTACTACATTTTCATTTAAAAGTACAAATATTAGTTTCCATTTTTGCCTTTTGTTCACACTACACTCCAGAGCTTCGCATTGTAGTATGGACAGCAAAAGCACATATTTTGTTTTTGAAAATACACTCTGATTGGTTCATGCTTATTATGTGTCCCTTCCCTGATTGGGTTATGCTCATTACAACCTCTCATTACCTGATGACTGGTTACCACCATTAATGGAAGAAACCCAAGTCCGACTATAAACTGCATCTGTTATGTAACTTATTAAACAATCTCATTTTAGGGTGGAGTATTTCTTTAAGTGAGTTTGGTAATGAGATAGATCCAAAATAAATAAACCCATTCCCTGTATGCTCCCTATATGCTGTGATGACGGCTCCCTAAGGTGTGTGTGAGGGCAGATTTTTGTAACTGGAAATTTATTTTGAAAATAGGCAGCAATGACAGATTCCCCATATGTGATGACATGAGTAACCATTATTATTTGTTCTCATTGTCTCGACCCTGAGATCTCTAAAGGGTCAGAGACTTGCAGAAACTGTATAAACTAAAGTAGATCTCAGCCCCCCATTACCCTAACACACATCAAAAAGTGTGAGAATACAGACACATCAGCTAAATAGAGAAGATTTTTCTTCCAGAATGCAGATTTTCAGAATAAATAAAGAAATGAATGCAGGTGTTTCTCACGGAGAGAGACAGACTGAAATACCAGGCAGGGGCACAGGTTGCTTTCCAATGATGTTCTATATTTTTTCTCTCTGAAGAGTAATTCTACTTTTCCTTGAAGCAGACAAACATCAATAATTAAAAATATCCAGGGAGCATGAGGTCTATAATCATTAAACTTGTCAAACACATGTTCCCCCAGGGCTCCATCTGGTCCTGTTGGCACAGTGATGTCACAGTGGGGTGAGGGTGATTAGCACAGAAAGGTTAATATAGACCTTGCTGCATCAGAGTAATTGGATCTGTAAACAAACCTATTCCATTGACCCCACTAATTTGGGCAGCGGTGTGACAGCTGTTCTCAGGCGTTCTCTGGTCGGAGCTGTTGAGAGCAGGATATAAGGTATGGCGGAATGGCAGGCTGGAGAAGGTGGTGTGAGTGGGACAAAAACCACCGAGGGGCCACTCAAATGTAGCATGAGCTCCATCTAATTTGGGTGTCCAGATAAGACAGTCCCAAATATTAGCCCCAATTAATGAGGCGCAACTTATCCTCTATTTTTAGATGTGACTTATTTCTTATTACAGTAACTCATGCACACTTTTAACTGTGCGTGTTTATGCAGACAGTGCTGTGCTTGGAGTAAATTGGGGCACATCACTCCTATCCAAAAGAGATGAGATCTGACCAACCAGTTGACCTGTTGTTTGTGAGACTCACATTTATGTCAACATGTGCTAGCAAGCGAGCTCACAGCATGTGGAAGATCTGTGAAAAAAATTACCATCAGATAGAGAATCCCAGCACCTCCAGCTAGCAAACAACAATATTAAATTCTATATTTGGAAATTGTAGTATAGCTCTCATTAAGATTGCAGATTGGTGGCAATATACATTTTTAGATATTCTGGTTAGTTGTCTCTCTGTATATTTTTTTTTTTTTTTCTTTTGCTTTGGCCGCATGACCATAAATTACATTAAGCCATTTTCAAAATGCATGTATTTTTAGTATTGACATGCATAATACGTAGTTAACCATTATACTAATAACATAACCTATATGATTTAAGTCAGTGCCTGAAGTGGAAAAACTTTAGTGCCAGTACTAGTGTTTCTCCCGATGACTGGCAAAATTTAGATGATCATGAATTTTTAATCAAGCAGGGAGGGTGGGTCCCATGGTCCCCCTTGGAATTTTGATCTCAAAGAAATATGTTCTATTAGTTCTGAGAGTGGTTACAATCGGGGTTATATTTGATCATCGGGATTATATTTTATCAGACAGCGGGAGAGGGTATCAGAGCCTTGAAGGCCACAGCAGGAGATACTGGTATGCAACCATTTACTGCTGGTACACAGCAGCAAAAAAATGGTGTGTACTTTCCCATGACAAGCCCTGACCTCAGGGGCGGCACGGTGGCGCAGTGGGTAGCGCTGCTGCCTCGCAGTTGGGAGACCTGGGGACCTGGGTTCGCTTCCCGGGTCCTCCCTGCGTGGAGTTTGCATGTTCTCCCCGTGTCTGCGTGGGTTTCCTCCGGGCGCTCCGGTTTCCTCCCACATTCCAAAGACATGCAGGTTAGGTGGATTGGCGATTCTAAATTGGCCCTAGTGTGTGCTTGGTGTGTGGGTGTGTTTGTGTGTGTCCTGCGGTGGGTTGGCACCCTGCCCTGGATTGGTTCCCTGCCTTGTGCCCTGTGTTGGCTGGGATTGGCTTCAGCAGACCCCCGTGACCCTGTGTTCGGATTCAGCGGGTTGGAAAATGGATGGATGGAAGCCCTGACCTCAGCATAACTCTGCAGAGTTGTAAATTGTGTTTGTGTGTTCTAATGCCAATAATATATAAATTGTTGCAAATAATTAGAACCTATATTTTTTTTTAAAGTAATTGCAATTTTTACAGATTACAAGCCATCCAATGGCACACTCTGCTCTCACCACCAAGCCACAAAACTGAGCTCCAAACCCAAAGTACTTCAATCCTGTCTCATGTCTCCACAACTCTGAACAAATACCAATAAAGAGAATTCATACCATCAGCTTATGGAGATCCATGTTCAAGCACACTGTGACCAGTAGGAGGTGATGCAGCACCCCAAACACAACCATACTAAACCAGCCCTGGGTTCAAACAAAACAGGTTTATTAACAGAAACTACCTTACAATAACTTTGTTTCTCAATATTCTCTTCTCTGTTTCCCTCTCTCTTGATCCTCCACTCCTCCCAGACAAGTGTTGGTTGTCTCCTCTCCGAGCTGTGACTCCTCTGGATGTGGCAAGGAGGCTCCTTTTATTTTAGACCTGGATGTACTTCCAGTTCCAGAGCATAGTTCTTCCGGGTCAATTGGAAGTCTCACAAAGTAGGGATTGCTAATCCCAACAGCTCCCCCTGCCTGGTCTGGGTGTGCTGCCAGTTCACTGCTCTGAATGCAACGTCTACCCCTTTTTCTCATTTACATTGGCCTCCTGGCCAAGTAATGAATCCTGCCTTGTCTTGGTCGGAATGCCAGCCCATGCCTGCTATCCATTACAACACAAACAAAATGTCATAATTTTGAAGTAATTTCAAGTTATTGTGTCACACAGGCATGTCCATATTAACTACGCAAGCACTGCAAAAGACACTCACAGACATTTTTTGAGGTGTGGCAGAAACCTGCAATATCTGCTTTGGTATGGAAGGACAACAGTCTGGCCTGTACTGTACCTTGATATAGGTGTGGTTTTTCATCTCATGTATGTTGCATTAAGTGGGAGGAGAAAGTGGTTATCGTTTCATCAAAAATCAGATGCAGCAGTTTGCACATGTTCATTTCTGCTCCTCCTCACAAGTATCAACTGTATGTGGGTTGTTTATAGCAGATACAGAGTCAGTACAGATATGTCTGCACATACACAAAAATCTATTGTACAGAGTGCCCTGTGGATGAATATTATGTCAGTTTTGTCTGCACATACAATCCAGATGGACCAAGGATTATAATTAGATAGATAGATAGATAGATAGATAGATAGATAGATAGATAGATAGATAGATAGATAGATAGATAGATAGATAGATAGATAGATAGATAGATAGATACTTTATTAATCCCAATGGGAAATTCACATTCTTCAGCAGCAGCATACTGATACAATAAATAATATTAAATTAAAGAATGATAATAATGCAGGTGAAAAAACAGACAATAACTATGTATAATGTTAAATGTTAATGTTTACCCCCCCGGGTGGAATTAAAGAGTCGCATAGTTTGGGGGAGGAACGATCTCCTCAATCTGTCAGTGGAGCAGGACAGTGACAGCAGTCTGTCGCTGAAGCTGCTCTTCTGTCTGGAGATGATACTATTAAGTGGATGCAGTGGATTCTCCATAATTGATTGGAGCCTGCTGAGCGCCCTTCGCTCTGCCACAGATGTTAAACTGTCTAGCTCCATGCCAACAATAGAGCTCGCCTTCCTCACCAGTTTGTCCAGGCGTGAGGCGTCTTTCCTCTTAATGCTGCCTCCCCAGCACACCACTGCGTAGAAGAGGGCGCTCGCCACAACTGTCTGATAGAACATCTGCAGCATCTTATTGCAGATGTTGAAGGACACCAGCCTTCTAAGGTAGTATAACCGGCTCTGTCCTTTCTTGCACAGCACATCAGTATTGGCAGTCCAGTCTAATTTATCATCCAGCTGCACTCCCAGATATTTATAGGTCTGCACCATCTGCACACAGTCACCTTTGATGATCACTGGGTCAATGAGGGGTCTGGGCCTCCTAAAATCCACCACCAGCTCCTTGGTTTTGCTCCATAACTAATTTTCAGTCATGAGGTATGTGAGTATATCAAATAGGGTGTTCATTTATGAATGCTTCTCTGTAGATAACATTCCTATACACACACACACACAGTGATAGCTGTTCTGTTTCATATCTCCATATTTCAATAGTTCTTAATGGAGCATTCCTTTAGATTAATACCTTGCAAGTATCCACACTCCTACTCACTAAATATCTCCATAAAGCTGCACAGTATGACTTGGCTCTGTCTCTCCCACTAGCAAGTGTCTCCACCCAGCCAATCAGCTTGGCTGTTTTGGGCTCCTGTAAGCTGTCCTTCAGTTCGCCTCTTGTTTTGTGCTTCACAGATTTTTTTGGCTTGAAGAGGATAGAAAATGCAAAAGTCATGTATAATTTAAAGAAAGGGACCAGGGAGAAAGAAAAGGAAGAAGTCCCCCTGGAGACTCAATTTTACACTGAATTTCAGAAGCCATGCCAGCACAGGCCGTCTCGCTCGTGGATGGCTGATGTCAGCCACGGAGAGCGCTCCTGATACGACACTAATTATATAGCAATTTATTTCTGAGGTTGATCTGTAGCAGGATACAGAAAAAATGAATTATACATGTTCTTCCAGGCAGCATGTAAAAGAAAAAAGAAAAAGGCAATAAACATCTTATTTCAAGTTTATGAAAGTATTGTTATTAGTGATGAGATTCTGTGAGGCCTCATCTACTGTTTAAATGATTTACGAACTTTTGTTTCTGGCTGACATTGTGGGTTTTCTCTGTTGTGATCACATCTGCCGTAAAGGGACCTCTCTGATTAATACTTTTAATTAAAAAAGCCATTGTAAGTGCTAATGTTTTATTAATAGAGCATGCCTTGGAGTTTAGGAAGAAGGCAGAAAAATGTACAGTCGTTGACTGCTTAGAAATATAGTGTAAAATGAGCATAAAGAAACTCTCCTGGGCAGGAAATCAGCGATCTACGAGTAAAGGAACAGGGCTAAGGTGCTTTGGGGAGAACATTCAGACGTGGTTTCTGGTGTTCTGTGATTACATTTTTCATACAAGGCAGGAATAAACCCTGAACGAGATGCCAATTCATCACAGGACACACACCCACACTCATATTCCTGACATTCTCAAACCCATTCAATTCAATTCAGTGCTCATGTTGGGCTAGAGCCAGTTTTGGCAGCACTGGGCAGAAGACTGAATGTGATATTTGCATTTTTTTTGTTCTAATTTCAAGTAGTTCAACACTTCCCTCAGGTTTACTTCCACAAGCTTTAAGAAACTGGGAGCAAGTGGTATGGAAAGATGGTTAAGGATTGCATCGGAAAAGCTAATTGGTGTTTTCTGTATAAAATGAAGTTATGTTTTTAATACTTTCTAGTTTATCGAAGTGCGATAATAGATTGCATGTTGGTCCCAGATGCAAGTCAGCATTTCAATGTTCTCTGCACAGCTAAATAAAATAACAAGACAACATCACTTTGTTTTATTTAATAGAAATTACAGTTCAGCTTACCTGACGCACTCCTTTCCCTGTTGCCATACTAGTTCTTCAGCTCCCGATCCCCGAAACTTTGTGGAAAAAACAATGAAAAAAAAACTCCAATATGTGCAGAAATTAAACAACTGGATTGAATAAGGTATATAGCTCAGTTATCCAATATTGTTTTCTCTGTAAATGGTGTTGTTAGATACAACTTTAAAAAAATATTCTTTACTCTTTATTCATTATAATAAAGGAGACAAACACAGAAAATGGATAGGGGGCACCAACTTGGTAACCCCGTATATTTAAAGTTTTGAGACACCAAATATATATGTCTTTACAGACACGAGTTCAGAACAGAAATGAAGGTGGCAGTTGAGTGCTGGTTTAAGTGGTGCTTAGACAGGAAGGGGTGGGTCCAGGAGAGAGCAAATCGGAAGTGATGTCGGTGGTGGTAGAGTCATCAGTCAGCTGGTCTGCAAAGGGAGAAAGAGAGAAAGGATTAGAGCACAGCGCCAACCCCTGGTTCAGCGGGTAATCACACTTACTCAAGCCCGTAAGCTGTCTCCCATACATTTGCATGTGACGTCATCCTTCATTTAAAGCTACAGGTTTTGTACTTGGGACAAAATAAGCTCTGTAGCATAAGCACCTGAGCTATTTTAAAAGTCTCATTAAGTAGACATTACTTATCTTAAATACCCTACTTTATTACTAACATATTTGGCTGACACCTTTATGTACATTTGCGATACAACATTTGAGATACAATTATGAGTGTTAAATTTCTTTTGGTTTTCCAATTGGAGCACAGATAGGTGGAATGACTTGCTCTTGGCCACATGGTGCCAGTCATTGGATTTGAACACACAACATTAGGGTTTGAAGTCCAAAACCTTAAACCACTATGCCACAACTGCCTGCCTTTTCACAGGCCCGGTCCCAAGTCACCACACTCAGCTGCTGAAAGGCTCCTTTTTGCTCCTCTCTTCAATGATCGCTCATCTTGCTGAGAGTGTTTGACCTTATCTTTATTTTTATGCCCTCAGTTTCCATATCCTGCTCTCAGAAGGCCTTTTTTCATCCCCTAATCTAAATATTTATATACTCAGGCTGCCCTGCTTGACACCATGTGCTCTGATTGCACAAACCTCTGTTTAAGTCCATGCCATCCATGAACACTGTCATATGCTACAGGGCTTCTGTTTGTCCAATGCTAAACAATTATTTATGTTGTGAGATGTCCTGAAAGTTTGATACCCAGTGTCTCAACCTCTTGTTAGATTTATGTTATTAGTGGCCACTTTGAGCCTCCTCTAGGTGATCTGATCATTTTTTACCCTCTGCCACTTTTATTGTTCAGCTGTTAGTGGTTAACTAGAATCAATTTTAGAATCATGGCACCCTAAGGGTGGCTTGAAACCTTATATGTGGAGACACTCCATTACTGCCATTGTTCTTCACGGTAAAAGGAAAAATATTTTATAACTGAAGAATCAAGGGTGCCTATTCACACGTCTAAGGTCGCAGCTTTCTCAATTTGCTAAATGATCCGTGAATCTGTCCATTTCCAGAACCATCTTGTCCATTATAAAGGTGCAGGGAGATGGAGCCTATTCCAGTAGAAGGCTGAAAATATGCCTGCATAGGATGCTACTCTAATTCTGGGTGCACTTGTGCAAACACCAAAATCCAGGAGATTCCAGTTAATCTAATGAGTGCATCATTATAAAGTAAGAGAAAACTAGAATACATCAAAGAGATCCACATCCACATCTGGGGCCTCATGTATAAACGGTGCGTACGCACAGAAATGTTGCGTACGAACGTTTCCACGCTCAAATCGCGATGTATAAAACCTAAACTTGGCGTAAAGCCACGCACATTTCCACGGTAACTTATACCTTGGTGTACGCAATTTCTCCGCTCGGTTTTGCAGACTGGCGGCACCCAGCGTCAAAGCAGTGCTACTGTTCCTGTGTGCTCATCCTTTCTTTCTTAGCTCCACATTCCTGACGCGGCTTTATAAATACACTGAAATTAACTGCATATTGTTTATTAGTGTAAAGCATCTGATTGTAATTAACCTGTAGCAATATAATGGTCCAGGGAAAAGCCATAGTATTCCAAATACCAGAACTGCTTTAGCGTTGTTACACTCACTGCATTTTGTTCTTCTTTTTGCTGCTCCCATTAAGGGTTGCCACTGCGGATCATCTTTTTCCATATTACTCTCACTGCACCACTCGGAGTATTTATATCACTGTATCTGAGTGTGAATCACAGCAGCAGCTGATCGGAAAGAGAATTATCGGTACACAGTTTCAAGTACACACTACCTCAACCACGGCAAAAAGCGTCAAAGCCTTTCCTGTACGGACCTCGCGTTTCAGAAACAGTTTCATCCCAAGAACTATAAACGCACTCAATCAGTCCATCAAGTGCTCCTTGTAGAACTGTTTGTACTTATAAGTACAATCACCTCACTGTAAACTTACACTACAGTTATAATATTGCACAACCTGTGCTACTTTATAAAGCGCGTATGATGACAATATCATTTTTAAGATGAAATGCAGCAAAATATGTTGATTATAGTATACAGATAAAACTTTAACTTCATTTAAATAATCTGTATTGTTAATAATTAAACATGTGAGGACACGGTGCCGCAGCATATAGCTAGTTTACGGATAGCTCCTGCCTTGCCCTGTATTCTTGCTGGTGCTGACGCGACACTGGAAGGATAGACGAATAGAATAATTAAACATGTACAGTAATCCCTCCTCCATCGCGGGGGTTGCGTTCCAGAGCCACCCGCGAAATAAGAAAATCCGCGAAGTAGAAACCATATGTTTATATGGTTATTTTTATATTGTCATGCTTGGGTCACAGATTTGCGCAGAAACACAGGAGGTTGTAGAGAGACAGGAACGTTATTCAAACACTGCAAACAAACATTTGTCTCTTTTTCAAAAGTTTAAACTGTGCTCCATGACAAGACAGAGATGACAGTTCTGTCTCACAATTAAAAGAATGCAAACATATCTTCCTTTTCAAAGGAGTGTGCGTCAGGAGCACAGACTGTCATAATGACAGACAGAACAAACAAATCAATAGTGCTGTTTGGCTTTTAAGTATGCGAAGCACCGCGGCACAAAGCTGTTGAAGGCGGCAGCTCACACCCCCTCCGTCAGGAGCAGACAAAGAGAGAGACAGAGAAAAACAAACATGCAAAAATCAATACGTGCCCTTCGAGCTTTTAAGTATGCGAAGCACCGTGGCTTCACTAAGCAGCTGCACAGAATGTAGCAACGTGAAGATAATGTTTCAGCATTTTTAGACGAGCGTCCGTATCGTCTAGGTGTGCGAACAGCCCCCCTGCTCACACCCCCTACGTCAGGATCACAGAAAGCGCAAGAGAGAGAGAGAGAAAGAGAAAAGTAAGTTGGGTAGCTTCTCAGCCATCTGCCAATAGCGTCCCTTGTATGAAATCAACTAGGCAAACCAACTGAGGAAGCATGTACCAGAAATTAAAAGACCCATTGTCCTCAGAAATCCACGAACCAGCAAAAAATCCACGATATATATTTAAATATGCTTACATATAAAATCCGCGATAGAGTGAAGCCGCGAAAGGCGAAGCGCGATATAGCGAGGGATCACTGTACTACAAAGATATTTCAATGTTCCTTAAAAGTTTTGAAGAATTGGCGTTCTAAGCTTACAAATGGCTTAACGTCTATTACAGAGCTGATTGTGTGGCATTTTGGTTTTTGGAGAAAGAAAAGTAAGGACAGGAATTGGAGGTTAATATGTTTGAAAGAGACAGTACTTCTGTAATAAATTATTTCATCGAAGGTCGCGCATGGCGCAGCAAGCCTCTTGCGTGAGATATGAACAATCACTGCGCCACCGTGTTCCCATGTTTAATAACATGCTTTCATTCCTATCATCATGAAAATGATATCACGTATACATCTCAGTATTTTAATTATTCAAAGAGCTGTAATATCTCGAATGTAATGGATTCTGTGTCCTGTCGGAGAAAGAGAAAGAACGGAAGCACGTAGTGATTCACACACATAGAGCACATAGAAGATCAAACACAGAACAAAGCATTTAACGTGCTACTTGAGAAACTAGTAAAATAAACGATTTTAAGATGAAGTTTATGATGTTCTACTTTAATGGCAAATAAACTACGTGATTAAAGTGGAAATTTCGAGATTAAAGTTGACATTTCGTGCTTTTTTCCCACTGTGTGCCTATTTTTTTTTGTCTGTACCCTAATAACCTTTTATATGACACTCAGACGGTGGGCTACGACTTGCCTTTTAACGGCGACTTTGATATGTGATTTCTTTTTTATTTCGGGCACTGTGTGACTTTGTGAACTTGATCTTTCGAGTTTCTCCGACACTCTGTCACTCGATCAACTTTCTTTTGTTGATTATACCACTGTTTAAACTAACAAATAGTACGTTTTTCCTTTGCCTCCACTTGGTATTCGCTGAAATTCTTATATTTTCCCCTGTGCTTTTCCCATTGTCTTTTCACAGAAGGCTATTTATATTGATTTGCATATTCAAAGAGGCGTAATTCTGGGAGGAGTTGGGGCGGGACAGAAGGCGCGTGCATGTGCGTTACTTTTCACGCTGATCAGGATTTATGTAGTGGAAGAACGTGAAAGTTTGCGTGCGCACAGATTCCTGCATCTGGATTTTTCTGTGCGTACGCACAATCCCGCTTTTGTGCTTACGCCATGTTATAGTGTGAGTTCTACGCACGGCGTTATACATGAGGCCCCTGGAGAACTCACAAATTACACATAGTAGTTGGCTGCCATACTTTGTTTTTTTATAGGGTCCCTTCCTTCTGCCATGTAATGGGAAAGTTTCAAATATTGTCTCCCACCTTGGTTACAATGGACAATTAAGTTAGCATTTTGCAATTAGTTTAATTTTGTATTATTGATTGTGATTGTGCTGTCATTTGCTAATTATTTTCCCCTATGAAAGCACCTGAATAAAAGGCTAATTTTTGAGAAAGAATGTTTTCGGTTCCCATCTGGCCCAAAAACCAACACCCCCTGGGAACAGTATCAACAGTAACACAACCTGCCTCCTCTTCTTCTCCTTCAATTCCATAGAATTTGATCCACAGCCAGAAAATGATAAAAGGGGGCTCACTCGGGAGCTATGACAAGAGTTGTAAAGATTTGCCAACCACCCTCTAAATGCAACACCCACAAACCACCTCTACAAGAAGGTCATTTCGACAAGATGCTCATTATTAGGAGAGTTTGCTCATCTCTCAGTGTGTGTGTGCTGCCAAATGTAATGAATACATGAATGCAGGAAACCAACTGTCAATTAGATAATGAGGGAAAAATTCTTAAATAAGTATCCATCCATCAATTTTTCTAACATATTAGAAGGTCCCAGGAGTTGAGTGCCAACCTTGGCAGCATTAATGCAAACCCAAAATCAAACATGATTTGGATACCAACATGCAATGCTTTTATTTTTTGATCTTAGCCATCTAGTTCCACCACTATAGCATTATAGTAGCACTATAATAATATAATAAAAAGAAAAATTGTAATGGTCTATTCATTTGTTAATCTAGACATCTGCCCAGCTACTAAATTGGGTTTCCAGATGAACCAAAACTAATTGTAGCACTGTTAAGCACAAAGTATGAAAGTGACTTCATAAAGGACTTAAAATATGAGCTAACTGTGCTTTATTAAACATAATTCATACATAAGACACAAACTCATTTCCTCAGAGTGCCCCAAAATATAAGAATGCAAAATGAGTGCCTCTGAATTTTTAATGGTATTGTTATCAAAGTACATAGTTATGGGCGGCACGGTGGCGCAGTGGGTAGCGCTGCTGCCTCGCAGTTGGGAGACCTGGGGACCCGGGTTCGCTTCCCGGGTCCTCCCTGCGTGGAGTTTGCATGTTCTCCCCGTGTCTGCGTGGGTTTCCTCCGGGCGCTCCGGTTTCCTCCCACAGTCCAAAGACATGCTGGTTAGGTGGATTGGCGATTCTAAATTGGCCCTAGTGTGTGCTTGGTGTGTGGGTGTGTTTGTGTGTGTCCTGCGGTGGGTTGGCACCCTGCCCAGGATTGGTTCCCTGCCTTGTGCCCTGTGTTGGCTGGGATTGGCTCCAGCAGACCCCCGTGACCCTGTGTTCGGATTCAGCGGGTTGGAAAATGGATGGATGGAAGTACATAGTTAACAAAATATTTCCAATGGAGCCCCTTGTTAATCAGTACTGTGGCACCATAAAATGTGTTTTAGTTTTATTATATCCCCTTTTTCATAACATAAAAAGTTGCAATTGTAGGGATCACAGTGAAATATTATTTAGAATCATACAGGCTAAGGCACTGGAAAAGATCCCACAAGGATGGCAATTCAGTCAGCCACTTGTCCTGTTAAAGAAGTATGGCAACAGTTATGCTGTTTACTTCTGATTTGGAAGTCACATTAGATTATTTAAATAATGCATTTAAAATAAGAAAATACACAAGTGCAATTCCACCTACTGATAAATCAACACCCAGTTTTAGGTATACAGTGTTGTGTCCTAATGGCTAAAGTATTGGTCTGTAAACCAAAAGGCTGCCTGCTATCATTATCAATTCTTAAAATCTCTAGTGGATTTAAAATTCTAAATCAAGAGTCAGAGATCAAATTAATTCTTTCCTGTAAGGGATGTTCAAGGACAAAGAACAATTGTAGTCAAAATGAAACTAAATCCAAAACAGAATTTTGACCCAAATTATTTCTTTGCTCAAGATAAGTGTTATAGAGAGTTGTAAAGTCTTTCGTTTAAAGATTTTTACTTGAAATGCAGATACTCACTTAATGTGAACTGCCATCTTATACAGCATGTGCATGTCTTATACAAATAGCAAGGCAGGAGCATCAGGTGCCTAGCAATCATACTGGAACATCAGACACACAAAATCGTGACACCCATTAAATGTGGAAATGCAATATGAATGATAAATGAATGATGAATTATAAAAACAAATGCACAAAATGGTGTCTCAATGACGCCACTGAAATAGACAAATGAAATTTAAAAATCAATTGACCAATGAAACAAAAGCAAATGGAATTATTAAAAAATAATATGTAACAGAACCTGCTCTGAGCACATCTTTGACTAGGGGATCCTGGACAAGTGGCTTAAATTGCTAACTATTGTATCTATCACATCGAATATTATTGGTTAAAATTGGCGGTTACATTAAAATCAGTATTCCCATTGGTCAGTCCATTATCTTTCGTTCAGCTGCTCCCATCATTTGTTAATCATTATTATAGACATTGACATTTTTTGTTAAGTAGTATTGAAGGTTGCCATGGAGACTTTACCCAGAATCCTCCGTGAGTGCCTGGCGTTTGACGTCACTTGAGTTACCGTATAAGCACTCTCTAAGTACATGAGACTGAATAAATACTGTGCGGGTTAAGGATTCCTGTTTCCACCTTATTTTTGGTTATAATGAAACTTTGTTCTTTTACCACAAGCCCTTGGCCTAGTGGTGTTTACAGGCCTATCAAATGGACTAAATGTAGTCTTTCTTGTTGTTTTTCATCAACATTTTATGTGTTTGTCATTTTGCGTATTGCTGTCATTTTGTCTCGTTGCTATGGTGTTGCATGGTTGCTAGGGACATGTCACATAACCTGTAACATCTTGGCAGCCATTTTGTAAAGGATGCCCACTTGCTTTAAGACACCTCTAAACCTGTTAATTAACAAAGATGAGTTGTGACACTAAGGAGCTGAAAGGGAGGGTTTTACTAGCTAATTGCACACTATTTGTTATCCAATGAGCATGCAGGCATCATCCATTGAGTACCACACACACAGAAGGGTGCTGCCCACCAGTTGCCACTGGCAAAAATTGTACATTTCATTTGAATGCAAAGTGTGAACATGCTGAGAACTGTGAACAGGCAATGTCTCTTCTCTTGCTTATCAAAACTGCTGAGGCATACAGAATAACTCTGTTTTGTGAAGCTTATCCTCGCCTTCCCAGACAAATGTACGACCAGTACTGTTTTATCCCACCTACCTAAATAAGAGCCGAATGGAAAGGGTTGCCTCATTTGTTTCTGTAAACATCTGCATGAGTTGATTTTCTCAATGCATGAGGTGCTCCTTTTTCCACTGCGTCTCACCACAATTCCCCTTACTCCTAGGCTCATACAGCTGAAGTGATGGAGTTGTGCAGAGCACCCCACTGATTTACTCTTGAAGAAAGGAAGGAGATTTGCCAGGTCTTGAACATCCAAGCACTCTGCTGTAACTTTCTACATTTGTCTTTTGTTCCCTTCTGCATTTAGCATTTGCCACTAGCAAGGATTAAAGTCCAATTACCATAGGTGGCCTAAATGCAGAAAGACATGGCGATGCTGGGCACCACTCTGGTGCATTTCGATCACATGCTTTCTTAAAGCAACTCCATGAGACTTTTCATCTTAAAAAGACTTTGAAGGCTGAGGACAAAGCCACGCTGCAAGGCAGCTCTATGCAGGAGCTCAGTGGGCTGCCAGAGGAGCTGTAGGAGGCTATCGAACTGGCAGAGAAACATTCATCCAAGAAAACTCTAGCTGATGTAAAGATGGTTCTTCCAGAAAGCCTTCTAAGTGGGAGAGCTCTTAACAAATCATGTTCATGATTAAAATAATTGACTGTAATGTGAAGGAAAGAAAATACACACACACACACACAGTGACTTTTAGATTTTTGCAGTACTGTAGTGGCTGCCTTGAAAACACAAGGCATTAGGTGTGGGCTCATGTGTCAGCCTGGGGAAATCTGCTGGCCCTTCACTTGTTAAGCCGTAATGCTGAGTAACTTAAACGTGCCAATTGTGTACATTTTGAAAGGCAATAGAAAAGAGGCTGATTTCTCTAAAAACGTCAAACATTTGCAAGTAGCATGATTTAGCAGTAAACAATCAGAAATTAGTACAATTCTGAAATCTGTTTTCACCAAGAGCCCACTCCATCTCTATCCCCCACCCCCACAGCATTTCTCCCTGCAGTTACGACATTCTGTTGTAAGGACACGATATGGAAAAAGGTCAACATTATCATTAATGTTATAAGCACTCAGATGTTGCTGATATTCAGACAAAAGAAATTTTTCTTTTTTTTTTTTTTAATTTTTACAGCTTATATGATCGGCCTCAGGTACATGAAGCCCATTTGCCAGCTAAGTGTGTTGCAATGTACCGCTTCTAGCCGCATTAAGTCTGAATTTAGCAGAGATTTGCACTTGACAGAATGAAGGCAAACAATTGTAAACTGTGGATTAGGGCTCCATTATCCTGACATTTTCATAGTATACTGATAATCCCTTTTGTAATGGGTGGCTGAATGGCTCAGATCTGAGGGCAAGGATCTGCTCCCAGAGCCTCACCATTGCACAGTGAAAGCCCCACATTCATTCCATGGGCCCTGCTGTGATTAAAATCAGCTTGTCCTCTAGTTGCACATCCATAATAATCCCTATGGGATGTCTTGTTTAGAGATACAAATTAAAAAGGAATCATAACTATGGGACATTGCATGGTCAAAACAGATCTATACATCCATCATATAATCACTTATATATTCAATTTTTCAAAATGTTTCTGTCAAAATTAGTTGGTTACGCCAAAGAGGACCACTGCAGAGCACTGTCCAAATAGATGACCACTTCAAGTCTGTACAGCCTGTTCTGAGCTACTAGTTTAGGTCTGCACTCCCACAGCCAATAAAAAGTGCTAACCTCCCCAAGAAGAATGGTGTCTTTTTGAACTATTCGTTTACAATATGGCTGTGCACCAGTGATGTGCCTCATAGCTCCAGTACACTTAGTTTAAATGATAGCCAAGTCATTGTGGAGTTTATACCTTCTTGCTAGGTGACACTTGATTGATGAATTAGTCTGGAGCAGGGACTTTGGGAGCTAGTGCCTATCCTGGAAGAACTGGGTACAAGGCTGGAACCAACCCTAAAGATATGCTCAGTCACTTTTCAAAGTCCTCAGTTTCCCGGGACAGCTCACATTTCTCCATCTGTCCTTACCTTTGCAGGTGCACAGGTAGAGCCAGATTAAGACCTTTAGAGGCCCTAAACACTTAAAGGATTTTGGTGCCTCCATATATATGAGCTGCACTCACTCTCAGTGGACAATTGAACAGGACAGCTAATATGACCTAGACAAGAACAATCATACTAGCCTCGTTGGACCATGTGGCAGTTACCAGATTCTAATTTTGTTGTATTACCAACATTAATGTATACCATTAACCTCTATTATTACTATTTTATTACTATTTTATTATTATTTTCATTATTGTATATGTACACTACTGGTCAAAAGTTTAGAACACCTCAGATTTTCCAGTCTTTCTTCACAATTAATCAGTTAAAATTCAATGAATGACCAAAAATTTTGAAAAGGAAAGCAGTGAACTACCAGAGGTTTAAATTTTAAATGTTTAGGTTACCAAAAATTAAAAAAAGGAAATTTTAGAACATTACAAATGGGCCTTTTTCAGGGGGCAAATAATAAGTCACAACCTACTAATAAATCACAACCTGCTAATGGACCAGGGGTGTGTTCTTGCTCCTACTCAGTTCAATGCTTGTATGGACTGGGAGTTGGGGAGGGTCGTGGGGTCCAGCGGATGTGTGGCATCTGTTGGCGAAGAAAGATTCACTGATCGTGACTTTACCGATGATGATGTAATCTTTGTGGAGTCAATGGAGACTCTGATCGGGGAGCTCGAGAAATTGAGTGAGGAGTCTCTAGGCTTGCAAGTGTCCTGGATAAAAACCAAGATCGAGGCCTTTAATGACCATCAGCCATCATCAGTGTGTCTATCTGCGGATAGAGTGTCGACCTTGTTGAGAGGTTTACTTACCTCGGTAGCGACATTCTTGTCTCTGGTGACTCTTCCTACGAAGTCAGTAGACGGATTGGATTGGGAGAGGATGGGGGGTCATGAGGTCACTGGAAAGGGGTGTGTGGCACTCCCGATATCTTTGCAAAAGGATGAAGGTACAAATGTTTAGAGTCCTGGTGCTTCCTATTCCTGTTCCTGCTATATGGTAGCAAGACATGGATACTATCCAGTGACCTGAGATGAAGACTGGACTCCTTCGGTACTGTGTCTCTTCGGAGAATCCTTGGGTACCACTGGTTTGACTTTGTATCAAATGAGTGATTGCTCATGGAGTCCCGAATGAGGCACATTACTTGCATTGTGAGGGAGCATCAGTTACGGAACTATGGCCATGTGGCGTGATTTCCAGAGGGTGATCTAGCTCACAGGATCCTTGTTGTTGAAGACCTAAGTGGCTGGATCAGGCCAAAGGGATGCTGACATAACACCTGGCTGCAGCAGAAAAATGGTGGTAGTGGACTGCCTGGCGGGTTGGCAACCAGGATCCTGAGCTGTTTTGTCATGTGGTGGGTGCAGCAACGTGCAGTACCAGAGCATGCTCCCTAATCTGACCTGACCTGATTACTAACGTTCTGCAGCAATTAAAGTAAATTAAGCCTTGCAAGTTGAAACAAACAATTTGCACAGGAGTCACAACTTCTGTCGATTACATGAAAACCCGGCCTCTGTCTTAAAGCAAAGTTGGAACAGACTGTTACTACACCCTGTGAATTACTGCTTGGACAATATTCCAGTGATAATGACAAGGAAATGTCAACCAAGAAATGATATGAGACAAAGCATTATTACATTTAGAAGTGTAGGCCTTTCATTTAGAGATATTACAAAAAAATCAAATAGCCAGTGAGTATGATTTCCTACACAATCCAAAGGAAATTGGAAACTGGAAGAAACTCAGTTAGAAAACTAACAGGAGCCTCGCAGCACAACAGCTTCAAGCACAGCTTAACAGTGGTCGAAAAAAACAAGTCTCGGTTTCTACTGTGAAGATGAGACTTTGTGCCGCAGGTTTGACAGGGTAGCTGGCAGTAAGCAAGCCATTCCTTAAAGGACAAAATAGGGTCTTGAAATACTGACTGTGGACTACTGCGGACTAGAAGAAAGTCTTATGAAGCAATGAATCAAAATCTGAAAGCTCCAGCTCATCAAGCAGGCGTTTGTATGCCATCGAGTTGGTGAAAGGATGATTCTTCAGTGTGTGACACCAAGTGTCAGACATGGAGGAGAAAGTGTGATGGTCTGCTGGAGGCGGAGTTGGTGACTTGCACAGAGTGACTAATTCTGAATCAAAAGGGTTACCACAGTTTGGCAGTTACATCAGCAAAAGGTGGCTGCTTTGATGAATCAAAAAGGTGAATAAAATTTTGCACACTTAATTATTTTTTATTTGCCACTGCTTATTTATTCTATGCCTTTATTTCATGAAACATTATGTTATAAAACTGATTGCATTTCCATTAAAACTGAAAAAAATTAGGTGCTGTAAAACTTTTGACTGGAAGTGTATGTATGTAATTTTTTCATTTAATTTGGGGGCCCCTTTTTGTGGAACCTGGTTGAGCTGCACCATTTGCAGTATTGAACCATGTGGTCCATGGTAAATCCGGCAATGGACAATTTCTGTGGTGCCCCCTTTCCCTTTATGCCCTAAGCATGTGCTTATTTTGCTTAATAGTTAATCCAGCCCTGTGCACAGTGGACGCCATCTTCACTGTATGCATCACATCCTGGTATGGCACCTGCTTACCTTAAGATCAAGTGGCACACAATTTTGCTAACACTGAGCTGCCTTTTCTTCTGCACATGTACAACACTGGCTGTCTGCACAGCCATATTTCTCTCTCCTTGCCTGTGGCAAATATTAGAGTTCCATTGAGAGTCACACCAGTAGTTTCAGGGATCATTTCTACCCACAAGTAATCAGGTTTTTGAGCAGTCAATCATAAGAACAAATGTTGTAACACAACAAAGATTGTATATATCTATACTGTATATTGTAGCAACCTCACTGTAACAAGTTTGAAAAAGGAAAACACTGCAGGGCAATGAAGTGGTTACACAACAGTCTAGTCATAATAGTCTAGGCAGAATACACAAATGTAAAATGAAAACAAAGGAAATTGAACTAGAACTATTTACAGTTATCTATAAACCTCTCATTATTATGGCAAGCACTCTTGAATTACTGGGACTAGATGCTTGCTTTTGGTCTTAACCTAAAGCTTGTGTCATGATACATTCTGGAAATTTAAAAACATTTAGGTATTGGCAACCTGGTGGCCATGACCTGTGGCCATGTGTTAACAGCAAAGTAATTGAGAAACCAAGTGATAACCACCTTTATGGCACAAAGAATAAGAACAGAAGTGACATCTGCTGAGTGTGTAACACATTGCAGAAGTTGATTAAGTGACAAAGAGTGAGGAAGAATAAGAAAGCAAGGTTCTAAAACATATAGTTAAGCAAGTAATGGTAGTAGTGGTAAATTATTTAAGGCAAAGTCATTGAGATACCAAGTGATAACCACCAAAAAGTGAAAAAGGAAGAGCAGCAACATCTGCTGAGCATCAAGTACATCACAGAAGGCAGAACCAGAAAGCAAAAGCATACGAGAAAATGAAAGACATTGGCAAGCACCACAGTTCAGAATTCATTATCAAGTGTAGTTATTGTGTTTATTGATCATTGAACATCAAACTTTATTATATGCAAATAAAAAGTGGCAAAGTGATCTGTGATTGTGAGCTTACAGCAAATGGATCTCAAAATCAATTGATAACTGCCATAATGGCAGAAAGAAAAAAGAAGAACAGCAACATCTAAGGAGCGTCACGCAAATTCTGTGTATTGCATTTTTGTCAATTGTTCTGAGAAGACATGCATGTTAGAATGTCATTGCTCTAAGTACACATGACAAATAAACTTGACTTGACTTGGATCTGGGAGAAAAAACAGAAACCCACTGTGACCAGTAGGGGGCACTATAGCCTCCAAAATCTCAGACACCACTACACAGATACAAGTCGTGGGTTCAAATAAATCCATCCATCCATTATCCAACACGCTATATCCTAACTACAGGGTCACAGGGGTCTGCTGGAGCCAATCCCAGCCAACACAGGGCACGAGGCAAAAAACAAACCCCAGGCAGGGTGCCAGCCCACTGCAGGGCACACACACACATCAAGCACACACTGGGGACAATTAGGATCGCCAATGCACCTAACCTGCATGTCTTTGGACTGTGGGAGGAAACCAGTGTATCCGGAGGAAACCCATGCAGACACGGGGAGAACATGCAAACTCCACACAGGGAGGACCCAGCAAGCGAACCCAGGCCTCCTTACTGCAAGGCAGCAGCACTACCACTGTGCCACCGTGCCGCCTAGTTCAAATAAATGATTTATTAATATTAAATACTTCACAATTGATCTCCAATACACACAATACCTCTTCTTTCTCTTCCTTCCTATCCTCCACTCCTCCAGGTGGAGCTTTGTCTTTCTTCATCTTGACACTGATTCACCTGGATGTGGCAGGGTGAGTTCTTTTATTTCGGATCCGGTAGTACTTCTGGAGCCAGGGCATACACGTAGATTTGAAGCAGCCCCTGTTGACACCCATAGGACATGGCAAGGCTGCTCTGTCAGACTCCGGTCCCCAGTGTGCCTTGCCACTGTCCGCATTAGTAATGTCACCCAGGACTACAGCCATCTATTGTGCTGGGTAAGCCTGTAACCTTGCCAGGTTGTCTTCCCCATTCGTCCATCCTACTGGCCTCCCTGAAAGGTAAGGGATCAGAACCCATTCCGACCAGGACACCCGCATATGCATGCTGACCATCACACCTTGAAGACATGAGGAGAAAATTAAGACTCCATATAGACAATAACCAAGTCCATAATTTATCAGTAATTCTTAATTTTATATAGCATCATTCACAGAGAGCAGATGTTTAAAACACATTTAATATCACACTTCAAAATTCCAGCAATGTGCTGAATGCAAATCACAGAAGACTGAACAAGTGTCACAAGTTAAAAATATGAAAATGTATGTGTTTGCATGAGTTTTTATCGAGGTACTTCAGTTTTCTTCAAACAAACAGAGAAAGATAGCTTGCAACTTTAAACCAAACTTACACAAGTGAGTATGAGCGTGCATGACTTTGTTGTGTGGAAAACCAGTTCCTGTATTTAACCCAATGCTGCCAATAAGCCAATAAAATGAATTAACAGTTAGATAGATAGATAGATAGATAGATAGATAGATAGATAGATAGATAGATAGATAGATAGATAGATAGATAGATAGATAGATAGATAGATAGATAGATAGATAGATAGATAGATAGATAGATAGATAGATAGATAGATAAAGGGGAAATAAAAATGCCTTTTAAAATGCCTTTTTGAAGAGAAGCTTCAAAGAGAAGGTCAAGGGAGAGAAATTCCAGAGATTAAGAACCTTAAGACAAATTATGCATGGAAAGCAGTGAGACTGTGGGACAACAAGTAGGGATTGCAATTGCCATTTCCCATCTTACTAGATGTGCACAGTAACAACCCACTCACCAACTCCACAATTTGATTTGACCTTACACATTCATTCAGATGTGGTCTACACTTAATTGACAAGTTCACAATGATTTTCTGTTGGAACATTCCACTGACCTCATGCATGATTTAGATACCTTGGATTATCCGCTGTTCTCTATGGCATATTAGAATTATTTTCATGTCCACTGCTACCTTACGTTGGCTTTAAGTGTCAATGCTGTCTCGGTGGATGTGGGATTGTTTAATAGCTTTTTACACAAACATACAATCATAATTTGCAGATTATTCAAGATGACCCCTAAAATACCACAAGGCTGCCATTGTTAATGAGAAATGTCTTCATGTCAAGAATCTGAGCTTTCAGCTCATTCATTATCTATTATAATCACAACATAACTCTCTCAAAAGTGCCGAATCCAGTTCAGGGTTGTGCACAACTGGCACAATGGAGGGAGCAGACCTACTGTAGATGGCTGATTTTGACAGCATTGATTGGATTCACCAGTGGACATTTAATTTGGCCAGGGTTGTTTCATAGAGTCTGCCAGTCACACTTCAGTGTGTTGAAGAAATGGGTGCAATTTTGCGCTTACTTTATTTTCCTTTTGCCATGATTTTATATCATTGTGTGATTTCTGGGCAACGTTCTCTTAATATCTTTAGGAAAAGCTGATAAATTGTGAATGTTTTTCAACATATCTCCTATTGCATACGTTGTACAAGAATCCTTGATTGGTTTGTTGCTGTAACCCCAGCTTCAACAACCATCTTGATACCTGCATTTGGTTAATTTGGGCTTGAACCATTTGAGTTTTGAGAAGATCACATAATGTGTCAGATGGTGTTCAGCTTTGGTGGAAAATTATGGCTGTGTGCTTTTAATTTCCAAAATGTGATATACAAGCTTCCCCTGAATTGTGAATAACTTTTTACGAAAACTTACATATACAAAGGAAGTCATTTAATACAATTTTTTAATTGTGTATTGCACAAGTCTCTTTTTTAGAGTGTGACATAATGTTGACCCTAATTTTTGTTTTAACAATGTACTTCCAATGTGGCAAAGCTCTAGTTTCTAACATTTTAGAGCATACTGGTGTCTTGCTTTTTTTTTGCACTCAGCCTGCTGGCTGATCATTTGAATATTTTGAAGTCACCATGTAACAAGAGGAAACTCAGTGCTCAACTGGAAGTAAGCAGTTTCTTTTAGTATATTCTTATCTCATTGTGAGAATTAAGAGTTTTGCTGTCCCTAACTAAAACCTAAGTACTGAAACAATCAATGCAACCCAATGATATAAGAAAATAGCAATAATTAAATAAGCCCCACTAGGTAACACTATACAGTTGTTACTGCTCCAGCCTCACTGCTCTAGAGCCTTTGGTTTGAATACTTGTCTGGTTTAGTGCTTATGTTGCATTTACACATTCTCCATGATGTTTTTCTTTTTCCAAGTAATCAAAGGTCTCCCCCACCTCTTCAGAAAGTACTGGTCGGGCTCATTGGCAATTCTAAATTTTCCTAGTATGAGTGAATATCGGTGAGGACGTCCTGTGATGGATTGGTGCTCTGTCCAGGATCAGTTCCTGCACTGCATTCTATGCTGCTTGGGACACCCACAAATAAGGAGAATGGTGTTTTGCTGATTACATTTCTGCCAAGTGAGTATCAGCAGTCTGCTACTCTTCTTTTGACTGCCACTCATTGATATTCATCTGCTATATTAGTGTAAATCAATGAGAAATGAAATGTCATAATATATTCCATTAAGTTTATTTTTGATGCTCACAGCATGATAGCTAAACTAATAGTACTGCACAGTCAGTTATTCAAACAAATATATATACATATGAATAAACATATAAATACAATTAAAGTGAGAGTATGCAAAAAATTTTGTAAAGCCACAAACTTTAGTCTTTTTGACTTGGACACTAATACTGTCCATCATTACTTAATTAATATGATTCAATTACATTTATTTTGTCCTAAATATATAAGCTACTTAACTGGCTATCTGTATTTTATTGTCTTTCACATATACAGTAAAGGCAATATGGCCAAAAAGAATAACAGCAACAATTTATTTCTATATTTAGCTCCCTTCACAGATGGATAACTGGGAACAATGCGTGGACATGAAATACAAAATGATGTATCCTTACCACAAGCAATGGCAGACCACAAAGCATTCAATTAAAAAACCTAAAATGCATGTTAAAAGACCAACAGCGTGTTTCTCCAGTGAAACAAGATAGAAAAACCTTAGCATGATGTAAACAAGTAGTCAAATAGCTGGACTACAACCCAATGAAGTTTACTGCTCTGCTCTGAGCCACTCTTGAACTCTGTGTGACTATCCAAACTTCCGTCCATTTTCTAGTCTGCTTATCCAGCCAAGGCTTTATGTAAAGCTGATGGCTATTACAGGAATGAGTGCTATGTATGAACCAACTGTAGACAGGCCTCCAGTTACAATTAATAATCATTCATTTAATTACTTTTTAATTAATAAATGTAAAACACAGAGGGGACTCTTGAGTCATTCTGAACTCAGAACAAACCCCAGTTAAGCCAGAAGTATTAAACATAGGTGATTTATTAATGAAATGAATAATACATAGAATGAAATGGTTGAGGTCATATAAAGTAATGGAACAACAGACAAACAGTAAAGAGTTCAGTGTCAACTAAACCTAACTAGCAATAATTAAGGTCCTATCTATGAGGCATGGTGCTGATATACTTCCCCACCAAACCCCTCTTTCTTTCATCTTCCTTACCTCCTCTTTCTGGCTTCACATCCTTATCTCTAATGAACTCTTGTCCATATTTCCTCTGACAGTAACTTCAATGTACCCTCAGTCCCAGACTACCTAGAAGGTAACCTCAGGAACTTCTTTTAGGGTGCACATGCTCCAAGTTGAATCTTTGTGGCTATGCGTCTAGAGTTCTAATGATTATCTGAAGGGCCAATAAACTCACAGGTCACCCATCCATTATACTGGGTACAAGGGTGCCATACAGTACGCAAAAATGAGCCCCAACTGCTGCCATCCTGTGTGGTTACATAACCTGTTGTTCATCCTTATCCTTCAATTATTGAAAAAGAGGCGATGGTTTCAGCATATGTCTATGTCCACACAAGTGTCAGTTTAGTCTTTGGCTGGGCCCTTCACAGCCCAAACCTCATCTTGAACTATATGACAATATCTACAGTCATAGTGATGACCATATCTCACTCCATGACTCATTATGTGGTCAGACAAGCCTCTCATAGTCTATCTGATCCATCTCCTTTGATGTAATACTGCTTTTAATGAAGAGTGCCTAAAGAGTATGATAAGTAGTGAGAAAGGTGAATTGACAACTCTAAATAGCACTAGTATGAGCACATCTAGACTGGTAACTCCTACATGATTATTCTTTGTTTTTCACTCAGTACCAGCTCGACGTCCATCTCCTTTACTCTGTTACAGTAAAAATTTCAGAGAAAGTAGGGATAAATGACCTCATTTTGATTGTAGTCTTCACTTAAGTGCCTGTTTCATATTTATGTTTAATACAAATTACATAACCAAAGACCACATCTCCATTTACTCCAACCATATGTTGTGATTTTCTATAACTTTATAGCCATTCTCCAGGACTGGAACTACATGCTGTTATTTGTTCAACTTTTTTAAGTCCAACCCTCTCACTTCTTTTCCTATGTTACATGCCCTTGACTGGACTTGAAGTGTGCGTTGAAGGAGAACAGTTGCAGTAAGTTCTTTGAAAAACAAAAATCTATTCACAAAGCTGGAAACTAGAGAGCCAGCCTGCCTTTGAATTCTGATCTTCCCATCAGTGGGTCAAGAGCACTTGAGGCGCAGCTGAGCGCCCGATTACGTGGAGTAGGAGCTGAGCACGTTGAAGGAGGCAGCTGAAAGTGCTAGTCAGTAATTCAACTCTGTGGTAATGTCAGCTCATTTCCAAAACAAAAAGAAAGGAAGTTCCACTTTGATGACATCAGAGAAATAAACCTGTGAGTGCTCATAAGGAGGTGGCTGATTATTTCTTTTTGATCGGCACAAAGCGGAAGTGCTCGGCAATCTGGCCCACTCAGTTACAGCAGAGTCCAAAGGAAGCAGTCCAAATCGATGCACCGGTGGCGCCCCTACTCATCATTTGTATGCATTTCAGTGCTGCTCTCCTTGATCAAAAGGTCTCATGGATGAAAACTCTACATTACCAAACTCCACATAATTAAATCCAAAATTCCATCACGCCTTTTCATTTCTCCTGTCGTCATTTTATAATGCACCACATTGATAGCTCCTGCATGCTAACAGTCCTGATGGATTGCTTCAATTTGCCTAGACCAGTTTTGAAATGCTGATCTCTACAGCTCACCCACCTGAATTGAAACATTCTGCCCAGGGGGAATATAACATTAACTACCTGCTAGTTTCCCATCTACCACAAATTAATAAGAATCAGTAGAACATGAGGACATGTATGTCCTTCTACTCAGCTCCTGCTAAATGTTAACTTCATTGTGTGCCTCCTACTCTTGCCTATTAGAAATGGCTGCAGACCTCCCAGAGGTTTATTTTTTTCTAGTAATGCTGTCAACTGGCATTTTAATTTTTCTATCCTGGCCATAATTTAATTGTAATGTGAAATGGGACTTTATATTTGCATGATTCTGGTTATATTTAGAAAATGCATGTGTTTTTATAATGGAAGTGTTGTAAGGTTTTGAACTTTACTGACAATACATTATACTGTACCTTGTATAAAAGCCTGTGTTGTGTGTAGTGCTATACAATAATAAACTGAATTGAACTGTATAATTCCATCAGGTCTATATGTCTGACTTAATTTTCTGTACCACTTAAACCAAAGCTAATATCCACCACTTTAGTCCTGTTTTCTCAAAGTGGTCTTTTAAATGGACTCTGCTGTGCTTTACAATACAACAGCAACTCAAACGTCACCTGATATTTATGCACATTGTTCTCGGTTCTCCATGATTATATTATTCCTTGTACAGCTTTTATATTTTTATTGCTCTTATGACACTGTAGGTTGCACCCTGCACTGTAGGTTTGTTTGTTAAAAGGGCATTAAGAAAAAAGTGATGATGCTATATATTCATCCATCCATTTTCCCCAACCAAAAATGTTTTATTTTTAATGTTACTCACCCCTTGTAGTTTCTAGCGATGGCCAAGAAAAAATTTTAATCTCAAGTTTATGGAAAAAAATAATGTATGATTTAATGCAAGTCAATAGTAATCAAGCATATTCAACTGCAAATAATGTGAAGAATATCCATAGAAGAAAAAGAAAACCTCTCACATTACACAAGTCGCATAATCCACGTGTCTTTAATCCAGTCCTGTGATCAAAATCTGCTAAACACAGGTATTATTTGCTAAAATATTGTTAAACAGATATTTCTACAAAAATCTGGGCACATCATAAACAGGAAATGCAAGTCACATGGGGCTGCCTTCTAGAATTGCAGATTAATTTTTTGACCAATGATTGAGAGATAGAGGCGGATCTTCAATTTTAAAAATACAGTCCCTGTGTATCAGGTGTGCTGATTTTTCCATGAGTTTCTGTTTAACAATATTTTGTCAAAAAATACATGTATTTTGCACATTTAGGGAATATGATTAGATTACTGGCATATGGATTATGTGACACAATTTTTTTTTTATTTTTCCATGTGTGTTTTTTATATCATTTTGTGTTTCGCAGCATTGGTCACCAGTGGCTTCTATTATATGACAAACGTTTTCTTTTTGTTCTGCGTGGAAACATGAAATTAAAATGTTTTTCTTTGCCATCACTAAAGACAAAATGGAGTAAGTAACAACAGCAATAATATTTCTTTCCATAGTACATTTTTATACAAACAATGGACCTTAAAATGCTTTACAAGATATGAAAGAAGTTGTTATATGCAAAGAAAAACAAGTAAAAATTAGATAAGACTAATAATGCATGCATAGAATACAAAATGAGTAATGCATATGTACATGAAACAGATATATAATTAAGAGAGATAGAGTCCTTAAATAAGTCATTGTTTTTTAAATCTCTAAATGACAGTTTGATGATAAGGTCTGATGGCCAAGGTGGACTGAAAAAATGTATAAAAACTCCAGTTAAACTGGAAAAAAAAAATATGTAAGGGGTCCAGGCCAAAAGACCACCCAGCTCCCATTGGGCATTCTACCCAACATGAATGTTCTTTAGTAGTTCTTCATTTATTTTGTTTTAAGGCTTCATGTTATAGATGATCCAATGTTGTCAGTCTCGTATATATATATATCAATCCATCCATTTTCCAACCCGCTGAATCCGAACACAGGGTCACGGGGGTCTGCTGGAGCCAATCCCAGCCAACACAGGGCACAAGGCAGGGAACCAATCACAGGCAGGGTGCCAACCCACCGCAGGACACACACAAACACACCCACACACCAAGCACACACTAGGGCCAATTTAGAATCACCAATCCACCTAACCTGCATGTCTTTGGACTGTGGGAGGAAACCGGAGCGCCCGGAGGAAACCCATGCAGACACGGGGAGAACATGCAAACTCCATGCAGGGTGGACCCGGGAAGCGAACCCGGGTCTCCTAACTGCAAGGCAGCAGCGCTACCACTGCGCCACTGCGCCACCGTGCCGCCCTCATATATATATATATTGTGGAATGCACTGTAAAACAAGACAGACACACTCATAAAGTTTTGGGGTGGTAGCCCCGTATACTGCAAAGAAAATGGTCAATTTGTTTTTCCACAAAACATAAAAGACATTAAAGGTTGGGAAGATGGACGGTTTATAAGGGAGGACCGCAAATTAGAATGTGGGATGCTGGGTAAATCGTGATGGATTGTGGTAGTTTGACGTCATCGATGGGGAAGCAGAGGGAAGAAAGGAACCCGGAAGTGTTGTAGCTGTTTGAGTCATCCAGACAGTCTTATGGCGGCGGTGTCTCTGCCTTTCTGAAGAAACAAAGAAAGAAAGGTTAGCACGCTGCTGTTGTCCCCCAGCAGGACTTGTCGTAATGCAAATCGGGTCCTTAAGCTGATCCCCAAGCATTTGTACGTGACAATATATATATATATATATATATATATATATATATATATATATACTGTATATGTACTCGAGGACATTAGTGGAAAATTAAGGGGAAGTACATTTAAAACTGAAGTCAGGAAGCATTTCTTTATGCATAGACTTGTGGGAATCTGGAACAAACTACCAAGACATGTAGTTGAAACAGAAACCTCGACAGCCTTTAAGGAAATGCTGAATGAGAAATTGGGAGGCTTAGCTATTAGTTAAATAAAATGGGTTTGATGGACTGAATGGTCTGCTGTCGTTCATCTAATTTCTTATATTTTTATGCTCTTATATAACATATATTATCTACTCTATATATGTAAAATCCTAAGCCTAAAAGTGCAACGGTGACGTTTTTCTATCACATTTTTTGTCACGCTTTAAATCGGGCTTATTTTAAAACCTACAGTATATAAGTTTGGTATCACTCTTTTCATAGTTTATCAAACTTTAATGTGATGTTGTTAGATTTTCAGATTCCTATTCCGTTTTTAAATTATAAACTAAAAAATATCAAGAACTCTCCTCCCACGAGACGGGACTTTGGACAAAAAGATTTAACCTCGCCCGGGGCTGAAAATAAAAGACAAAGAGTAGGACAGGCTTTTAAGTGTTTGAAGCACTGTGCGAGATGCAGATCACGAGATGCGAGATGCAGATCGAGCAAAGAGGAGGTAATAAAAAAACTATGTTTGTTTCCCATTGTATCACCGTTTAAGAGGGGGTTTCGGAGAAGCGGCCACGTCTCCTTGGGGTGCGTGCAGCCCTCCTCTTCACAACGCAAGTGGCAGAGACACAAAGTGGCTGGCGAGCAAAGTGAGCAGGGGGGATCTCCCTAGTCACATATAAAAAAAAATCATTTTTGGGTGGTGCAACTCTTTATAATCTGTCAATCCAGTTCTGGTGTGAGAATAGACCAGAGCATATTCCAGTGTTATTATGCACAAGGCAGACACAAACCATGGATCATATGCCAGTCTATCATTGACCATACCTGCTAGCACCCGGACAATTTAGAAGATGGAAAATCCCAACAGAGAAGCTAGGATTGAAACCTAGGACTCTGAAGATGTGAGGCAGCAGCACAAATCACAACTCTACCATGTTGTCATGCGTATCCGAAATGAATTTAACAAATGGAAGAAGAACAAAATTTTTGATCTGCTCCATCAACCATTTGGCCTTCTTATTGGGAGCTTACCAGCTGGGATTTGAACCTCCTGCTTTTAGCCATGACTTTTTTCACATCTCGTCCACTTTATCTAACAGTTGGCAGAATGTTTTCCTGCTAAAGTGCTAGCCTGTAAAGTTTTATATGCACATTTAGTAACTGATATTATGATGCCTATTTGTTTCAGAGCAAACAGCAATGAGTGTGTATATTAATTGTCATTTTGTTTACTTGGGTTACAGTTTTTCTTTCAAGGTAGTCTGAAAGGTATGGATGTATGTGTATTTTTACTTAAGTGCTTGCAGCAGCAGCAGTTTCCCAGTGTACAGTCTAAGCCCTTAGCCACTAGGCCACAGATCAGGTTCTGTGTGCCCCCTAAAACAAAAACACAAAGACCAACTACACCCACCTTTAAGTGAAAATGCCCCTAAAGAACTGGGCAGAAAAATGTGTTGGTTTCCCTATCAAAAAACTGGCTGCCATAGTGACTGGTAGGAGAAAAAAGATCTGGCCAGGTCACATTAGCAGCTCATTTTATTTTGCTTGTATTCTACAGAGCTAGCAGGCAGTGGTTCAATTTCAAGTAATGTCTTTTTTATGAACTCCCCAATTAGAATACTGATATTGAGTTATATTCTTACTGTAGCATTTGTGAAAGCTCTTATTATTGCAGCCAAATTACATCTCTGAGACTCACAGTTAGACTGTTACTCTGTCTGACCTCGTAATTGATATATTCTGTGTTACTTGTAGCCGCTCCAGTAAATCAGCTAAGTTGAAGGTGCCAGTCAATCAGCTCAGTAGTGTATGCTGTTGTGTGTCTCTTGTAATTATCTGTTCATTAAGTTACTCTACCACACAAAGTTAGGCAAGGTGAAGCAACATTCAAAAGCAGTGTTTTATCAACATCTACATCAACATCTACTTGATCTGAAAAAAACACCAGACATTAGGTAAAATGAAAACTAAACATTTGCAATGAACCAGCTTTCTTTAAGCATTAGCAATTCATTTTTTTGGTGCACTGAATTAATCCCAGATTTGTCTGGTTCAAAAAAGAACATAATAGTGTGATCTAAATGAATCTGTAAAAAAAGTGTGCCACACCATCTTTAGGCAGACATAGTAGGCTGAAAAAAAAGGCATTACAATTTAAACATCTTTGCATCCCAGCTACACCCTACAATCCTGGAAACCACCAGCAAGTCTTTAGGGTGGGCTTTCCCACAGACCACAGTGTATTCAGTGTTAAAGTTAATAATGCACCATCTATTGGAATGAATTTTGTTATTCATGTAATAATAAAATGAATTGCATTTTTAATTCCAGCAGATGGTGTACCAGAAACATAAGTACTGCTTTTATGAATTCCCATGTGAAATGGCATATCACAAAGACATAACAACCGGATGGGCACACAGTTACACACACACATACACACATGCAGACATTAGTCCTTTTATTAAAGTGGATATATATATATATTATATATATATATATATATATATACATATATAGACACAGACACATGTGTAAAATGAGATAAAGAGCACAGTATAAACAGCTCACAGCAACTCTTGGGCTTCTTCTCTGTCTATGTCTTCAGCACCTCTGCCTCATCTGGTCCTCCTGGCAAGCTTTGTCCACCTCATCCCGACTCTGATCTGTCTGGATGAAGACAGCATGCTTCTTTCATGTTATCCTCGTAAGTACTTTCGGTGTTCCTGTGGCTTGGCCCGGGAGCACTTCAGGGTAAGTTTTTCAGGTGGAGGCCACAGACAAATGCTCTCTCCATATCATTCCTGACTGATTCTTCTCTAGTCTTGCATTTTGGTAATGTCCTTGACACCAATGGTAGCATGAAACGGTATCTGCAGCCAATTCAGGTTGCACAGGTAGTCCAGCTCCTCCAGGATGGCACATCCATCTGCCTTTGCAAGAGGGGTTTCTGTGTCTCCCAATGCAGTCTCAAGAGCATGGAAGAGTGACCAGGAGAGTGGCCGTGATGAGATTCATGCAAGTTGGATCAGCTTGTGATTTCAATTTTTAACATATATATATATATATATATATATATATATATATATATATATATATATATATATATATATATATATATATATATATATAAATTAAAATATAAATGCACATATTTCGAGTATATATATGAGTATATATGTATAGTACATACATATACACGTGTTGTAATGTGGCTGGAAAAAAAACTATTAGAATCAGTATGTCCCCCCCTCACATCCCGATGTAGAAATGTTTACCTCAGCAGAGCCTAGGAGATGGTACCCAGATGCACATGCGTGACAATGAATATACCGTATATGTTGTGATGAGGGAACAGAGCACAAAATAAGGGTTGATATGAAGTAATTTAAGGACGATGTCAAATTAAGAAAAACAAATGAATGTCATTAACAGAGAAGAAGGCAGCATTTATCACAGTTTTTAGCATTTTTGCAGAGGAGCTCCATCATTCTCAAACACAGGTCCATTAATGAATGGAAACTTCTGGTTTAACGTGTGCTTATATGGAGCACAGGGAAAAAGGGTCGGGGCTTTTGGAACGCAGGAGAAAATGATGAACTGGGCCCAGCCTGACTCTTAGACACAGGAACAAAATTACTCAGATACTGTGACACTGTAGGTAGAAGGGCACTAGAAGTAACTGAAGTAACCACAACTGCCAGATGGATCATTGAGAATCCAGCTGGAGCAGGAGTTCACGGCAAATGCTCACTGACATTTGGCTGGCAGGCCAGAACCATATAAGAGGCAGGAGGTGGGAAGGGAGTACTTTTGTCTGGTACTTGGGAGCAGTCAGGGTATCCCACCCGATGGACATGCTCAATTACCTGTGTTGGAAGGCCCCATTGGACATTTATGCTGGTCTTGCTTTGTTTGTGTTCTAAAATAGGGACACCATTTTTTAATTACATTCATTACTTAATATCATTCTGGGAATGGAGGGAGGCCTATCCTTTCATTATATACAGCATATGTACAGTCTGAGCTGGCACCCTGTCTATTGTTGTTTCATGCCTTGCGTCCTGTGTTGCTTCTATAAGCTGAGTTGCCTTTTTTGTATTAGGTAAGTCTATGAATTGTCACACATGAGCAAATAGGGGGCAACCAAAGGGCCTGATGACCCTTGATTTCCCAATTGCCTTCTGTAGGAGTGCTCTGCTCCTTGTACTTCTGATGCCTTCAAATAACAAGAAAAGGCCTGAGGTCTTAAGCCCCTTGTTTAGTGGTTCCCCCATATCCCTAATCCATGCAGTAAACTGTGAACATACTGTGTACTACATAGTGTCTCATAATCTCTTCCTAGATATGGCCCAAAACCTGCTAGAAATGAGGGCCTAAAGTCCACCTAATGAGAATAATCACACCCACTGTACACAAACCCCTTCTGGCATGACCATGTGAATGCTGGAGAGGAGGTAAGAAGAGTGACTGTGGGCTTCACAATTAGTTTGCTTCAAAGAAGTGAGGAAAATGATCCCAGCCTGGTGAAGTGTGCATCTACTGAGTCTGGAACAGCCTCGGATTGCGTCACAGTGGGGAACTACACATGGAAGAGACACAAATATTAAGGAAAAAAAGAGCCAGGAAAGACTAAGCTTCAATGGACTAAACTGCCATTGGACTGAGCCATTTGATTTCTGTTCTATTTTTGAAAATAAACCCAGCTTTTATATTCAATGATTAGCCACCACACTAAAACCACCTGCCTAATATTGTATTGGTTTCTCTTGTGCCTCCAAAACAGCTTTGGCCTGTAAAGACATGGACTCCACAAGACCTCCATAGGTGTCCTGTGGTATATGGCACCAAGACATTAGCAGCAGATCCTTTATGTCCTCTAATTTGTGAGGTGGGGCCTCCATGGTTTACACTTGTTTTTTCAGCACATCCTAGAGATGCTTGATTGGATTGAGATCTGGGGAATTTGGAGGCCAAATCAATACTTTGAACTTTTTGTCATGTCCTCAAACTATTCCTGAATGGTGATGATGCAATGGTGTGAGGGATATTTGCCCATCTTTTGAGGGCTGCTTCCAGCAAGATAACGCACCATGTCACAAAGCTCATATAATCTCAAACTGGTTTCTTGAACATGACAATAAGTTCATTGTACTCAAATGGTCTCCACAGTCACCAGATCTCAATCCAATAGAGCACCTTTGGGATATGGTGGAATGGAAGGAACATATCCTGTACCTTGCTGAATCCATGCCACAAAGAATTACGGAAGTTCTGAAAGTTAAAGGGGTTCCAGCCCGGCAATACCAAAATTTACCTAATAAAGCGGCCGGTGAGTGTTTGTATGTATGTATGTATATATATGTATCACTTATCGTGGGAGATAAGTTCCAAGGCCGACCGCGATAACTGAATTTCCGCGAAGTAGGGACACCATATTTATTTAATTATTTAACGTGTATTTGGACGTTTTTAAACCCTCCCTGTATTGTTTACAACCCACCCTTTACTCTATTAATAACAGGGACAACTGCTAAGCAATATGAAATCGGTAGATAAGTTTACACTTACTGTATAGCGAAGTACACGTAGCAGCTTGTAGGCGGTCATGACATCGTTGACCTTGTTGCAAAGATTCCTAAAGCAGATTCCATCCAGACTACTGCCTTATCATGTCCACTTGCAACTCGTTTTGCGCCCTGGTTAAAGGACACTGCGGCCGTAGATCTTATATGCTTTTCCTCCTTTTTAAATAAAAAGAATCGTGGACTCATTGATGCTGTAATGGTGTCTGCAGCGGTGTAGCTGTTCCTTTCCTTCAACATATCCAAAACTTTTACCTTTTCTGCAATCATTTGCATCTTCTGCTGCAGTGCTCCTGAAGCAGTAGCACGTTAATAATGAATGAGTGAGATGAGACTTCCTGGTTAATGCAACACTCCGTTGCTGAGCCAATCAGCAGCACACAGGAACTTAACTGCGTGCTCTGATTGGGTAGCTTCTCAGCTATCCGCCAATAGCATCTCTTGTATGAAATCAATTGGGCAAACCAACTGAGGAAGCAAGTACCAGAAGTAAAAAGACCCATTGTCCGCAGAAACCCGCGAAGCAGCGAAAAATCCACGTTATATATTTAGATATGCTTATATATAAAATCCGCAAAGTCGTAAATCCGCAAAAAGTGAACCACGAAGTAGCGAGGGATTACTGTATATATATATATATATATATATATATATATATATATATATATATATATATATATATATACAGTATATATAAATATATATATACACATATATGAGGGACATTCAAACAATTTCCACACTTTTTTTAACAGTACATTACTTTTCTACATAGTCACCTTCCTTTGCAATGCAATTTTCCCAGCATCGTACAAACTATTTAATCCCCAATTACTACTCCTCCCGCCTTGCATAGTTTTTGAACAATGTGCCAAAGTGAGATTTCTTTGGGCCAGAGGGAGTGAAACCTGCAGCATATATATAGACAGTGTGGTGTAGTGGTGAAGGCTTTGGACTTCAAACCTTGAGGTTGTGGGTTTAATTCCTGATACTAAGAGCAAGTCACATCACCTTCCTCTCCTCCAATTTGAAAAACAAAAGAAATGTAACCAATTGTATCTCAGATATTGGATAAAGATGTCAGCCAAATAAGTGGATGCATATACATGCTCTGTATATAGAAAGATATTCTGTTGGCATATATGTCCTGTTCAAGGAGTGACTTTAAGTACAATACTTTAAGTATTAGGGTAGTATATACTGTATATATCAGAATTTATATATATATTGAATATATTTTGTATCTTTTATTTTAACTCTAATGTTGTCTCATTTCTCTAAAAACATTTTCATCCAAGCAAGAAATTTCTGTCTGGGGAAGAGTTAATGCTTTTTAGCTTTTGGCTTTTCTCTTAATGTGTTTTGTGATCTGCATGGTTTTATTAACAGTATGAAATGTTTATTTGGCTCAGGTCTTATGCTTGTGTAAATCAGACAACAGCATGCAGATTTACTAAAATGGTATTAAAGAAAAAAAGCCATAATTTCAGTAAACATATAATCCAGGATTAAAACTGACAGGAATACAGTCACTTTAAACAAATGGTAACTCCTTTATATAATGATTACTTTTCCTTTTATAAAAAAAGGATTCACTTAAAATTGTAGAAGTTGATCTTTTACCATTTTACATATGTGAATTCATCTAAAATCTTTTGATCCATGTAGATATCTCTGTGAGATAAAATGCTCTGTATTGTCTCAAAACTGTGTGTGAAGCTGGACTGCATTATTGGTTTAGCTGCCATTAGTATCTCACAAAGAATACTAATCTCAAATCAGACCACCTCTGGAATGAACTATCCCTGTCTGTTCACATGAATGCTGTCTGGTGGGCTCATGTAGTTTGACTGGTATACAACCACCCATCAGTGTCTCTTTTTTCACTTTTTTGGCTGCCTATTGAGCCCAAAATTGGATTGAAGACTCTAGTACTAGCTTATAGGTTCACCGGTTTATTAGCACCATAACGCTATTGCATCACTTGAAAAAATAGAGTCTCTATGGTCATCATCTACTGTTTATCTGATGGCACCACTACTGAGGGCCAGAATATTTATTACAATCTTTTTTCAGCATTGGCACTACAGTGGTGGAACAGCTTCCTGCTCTGTTTAGACCAACTAGTTCTAGATTTTTAAAAGGGTCAAGAATGAAAGACTCACCTTTCCAATTTGATCTTCTGAAGCCTGACATGTTGACATATCTAATAATGAATTCTGTGATTATTTGATTCACATTGGCACTTGTATAAGTAGATTCAGGAACACTTTCTACCCACAGGCTGCTTACAAATATTGTAAGAAAAACTATAGTATAAAAACACAGTGTATTTATATACATACACACACATGTATCTTGATGAACGAACTATTCAAGTGGAAAATCTTTACTAAGTAATAATATGGAAATCACTGAGAACAAAATGATGTAACAACAGTCAATAGAAATCAAAGTCAAAAATGGAAATCACAGGCTGACACAACTTGCGTGAGTTTCATCACAGCAATTCACAATGTGACTCAGTAGTGTGTATGGCCCCCATGTGCCTGTATGCACTCCCGATAAAGTCTGGGCATGCTTCTGATGAGACAGCGGATGGTGTCCTGGGGGATCTCCACCTAGACCTGGATCAGAGCAGCAGTGAGCTCCTGAACAGTCTTTGGTGCTGCTTGGCAGCATCAGATTTCACCGATTCATAACGTCCCAGAGGTTCTCAGTTGGATTCAGGTCTGGGGAATGTGCAGACCTGTCAATGAAATCAATGCCTTCATCATCCATGAACTGCCTACACACTTTGTCCACATGAGAGCGGGTATTGTCCTGCACCAGGAGGAACCCAGGGCCCACTGCACCTGTGTAAGGTCTGACAATGGCTCTGAGGGTTTCATCACGGTACGTAACAGCAGTCAAGGTACCGTAGCCTAGTAGATGGAATTCTCTGCGACCCTCCAAGGATATCCCTTCCCAGACCATCAATGAGCTACTGCCAAACTGGTCATGCTGAATGACATTGCAGGCTGCAAAATGTTCTTCGCTGCATCTTCAGACACTTTCATGTCTGTCATATGTTCTCAGTTCTTTCTTGTGTGGCACAATGGCAGAACTGCCAATTGTGGTATTTTCTGGTGAATGCCAATTGAGATGCCCAGTGATGGGCTGTGAGCACAGGTCCCACTAGAGGACATTGGGACCTCATACCACCCTTATGGAGTCTGTTTCTGACAGTTTGCTCAGAAACATTCACACCAGTAGCCAGCTGGAGGTCATTCTGTAGGGCTCTGCAGCAATGCTCCTCCTCCTGTTCCTCCTCGCACAAATCGCACAGATACCAGTCCTGCTGCTGGGTTGATGAATGGGATCCACTTGTATTAATAAGCATACTGCGCTGATTTGCATTACCACTAATTATATACTCTCTAAAATTAAAAGACGCTTATTTTTATGCATATGTCAGCAACATTTTACTGCATGTTGTACATGTATAATTGTAAATGTGACAAACAAAGAAATCTTGAGGATCTTTGTGGTTTAGTCCCATCTGAATCTCACAAATGAAGGAATTTTATTGACATGTGCATTCACACGCAAGTAGATTAAGCTGGTGTTATTCTTTACACGCTTTTTATAGAAAGTCTGCAGTCAGTAAACTGTTTCTGGTGTGAGCAATTCAGGCAAAGGTACAAGTAAAGAGGTCCATCAGTAATAGTTGCTTTACCTCACCTCTTGGTGTTAAATTAAGTCCAAATAGGGTTAAAGACCCTCTATCATTAAGTACTTTCAGAAGTGTGTCAAAAATGCTACTGGAGCTCCTTCATACCACAGAAATACACCTATATAATACTTCACTGCGAATGTAACTGCTCTCTGATCTTCAACCAACTCAGACGTCTTCTTCTTTGTTGTAATTCTTGAGTGTGTTCTTAGTTATAGTACTTCTTGAGCTTCTGTAAAAAGCTAAATGTCCCCCTTTGGAAAAAAAATTACTATCTATCTATCTATCTATCTATCTATCTATCTATCTATCTATCTATCTATCTATCTATCTATCTATCTATCTATCTATCTATCTATCTATCTATCTATCTATCTATCTATCTATCTATCTATCTATCTATCTATCTATCTATCCTTTGAGTTAGATCCCAACTATCTTAAATCCTGAATTGGAGACAGTAGGTTCAGAAAATGGGTTGATAAATAATCTAAAAGTTATCATGACAAAACAAAACTCATCCATCTAGTCAGTAATTGACCTTTTGGATTGCTTTGATTTTGCCCTTTCAGGTGCAGGTGCACATTTAGGTACAAATGAATGCATTTGCCATGGCAAACATCAGACAGTCATGAGGACCTGACGTCACTGCAGCTAAGGTGTAAGGTGTCTTTCTCACATTATAATGCTGTAAAGCGCCAGATTGTATTACCCAATTTACACCTTTTTTTGAAATGTTATTACTATATTTAAGTGGTACTGAAGAATGTTTTTGAAAAGTGCTAAATTATAGGCATAAATAATAGTCACATAATCTTTCTATATGGGGTGTGACTTGTGACAATGTTGCAGTCCGAAGCAAAGTGAAATGTTAAGGTACCATCCCGGTAACCCCACTTAACAGAAACGTAAAAATCCAATAAAAAACCCAAAGTAAAGCAAAGAAACATGATCAAGGCACAACACAAAGAAGCTGTGATCACATTAGCCAGGTATCAATTCTTTGTTTACACTGTGCTCCGCTCCTGATCGATTTGAAGACGCCACCTTTCTGGTTCACATTTTTTTTAAGGTAAAATGACTGGAGGGAGCAAGACTTGTTCAGGATAACAGGGCCAGCTGCGCATGCCCTCACTGGGTGTCTTTTCTGGGCTCTGGGAAAAGAAGAGAATACCGTTTGTGACTATGAATTGCAATGCTTACCTCACGCAAACGTATCAGGGGACCCCTGGGCACACATGTATGACAGGGTCATCTTTGCAAGCAGATAAAGCAATTCAGTTCAGCACTGATGTGTATTAACAGCTTGCTTGTCCCGGTGAAGTGTAGTTTGACAGATTGCGTCTAGTGTACTCAACATAAAGTGTAGATATAGAGTCATCCTTGACATATAAGTTTTAACACATATTTTTCAAGTGAAGTTAAAATTTAATTCCATTTTCCATATTGGGTGGCACAGTGGTAACATTAGTGCCTCACAGTATGGACACCAGGGTTTGTGTCCTGGGTCCTCCTTGAGTGGGATTTGCATGTACTCCCTGTACCTGTGTGGGTTTCCCACAGGTGTTCCAGGTGCCTCCCCTTGTCCAAAGACATGCAGGTGACTTGGTAATGCTCAATTGGCCCTGGTGTGTGTGCTTCGGTGTGTGTTCACCCTGCAATGGACTGGTGCCCTGTTTGGGGTTTGTTCCTACCTTGTGCCCTATGCTAACTGAGATAGGCTCCACCACAGGAACCCTAGTCTGGATTAAGAGGGTTAGAAAATGACGTGACTTTTTCCATATGGTAGCTCCAAAGACTGACCTTACTTTAAAGCCCTTGAGCATGGCATCCAGCACGGTCCTATTATATTATGGCATTTATATTTCAAAAAGTGTCTATTCTATCTGTTTAAAAAACGTGTCACATTTCAAAGCCAAATTAATGCTTAGCACATACCTGATGTTTCTCCATTATATTGAAGAACCTGTTGCTCTCCTATCTGGCTTGAAATCAAATGTGTCAAATAGCTGGCTGCCATTTTGTAAAGCCATATGACAGCTGATATCTTCGGAAGGTGACCTTCTGACTATTTCAAAGCCTCCTCCATTTAAAATTTTCCAGCACTCATTTAGTCCCTAATCCATCAGTGGTTCTTTGGTAGCAAGGTTCTAAACATCCATATTGAAGATCTGTTAGGACATTTTGAAAGTAATTTTCTTCATACATCGTATACTATATATATATATGTCATATTCGTTTGCATTATGTTGCAGATTCTAGCAATTTTAATCACACTGTAACACGCTTTACAACAGAAGTCATATATAGTAAAGATCATGCAAGATTATGCACAAGTGGCATGGTGGTTACTCTGCTGGCTCACAACACCATAGTCTTGGTCACTATCTTTGTGTGGTTTTCTCAGTCTAACCATGATTGGATGTTTATTTGGTTCTTCAGCTTTTCCTCCCACATCTTAGAAACTATGGGGTTTTGCCCCCTGCTCGCTTTGCTCGCCAACCCCCCTGCCTGCGCTACGTGCCAGCAACTTCGCGTCTCTGCCATTAACGTATGTGGACTTCACTTTCACCAAACAACAAAACTTTTAATTCTCGCGGATACGCCTCTTCATTGGGAAGAAACACTACTTTTCCCTGATGGCAACACAAATTAGACAATCTACAAGTCTCTTACTTAAAGTTTAAATCTGAAAAATATATTCACTCTCTTTTCGCTGTTCTGTTATTTCACGGAGTAATAATTTCTGTCTGTTTACGCTAATGCGATCTTTACTATCATTTTTTGAGACTTTCAAATTTTCATACTTCCATTATCTCTAACCTGCTCTGCATGTGTATTGTGCCAACGTTTTTGAATTCTTTACGGCATTCTACTTTGTCATCTACTGGTCATAGAGTATGTTAGACTGATCACAGTTGCTAATCTCACTGCCTGAAATATGTCAGATTAAACAACTGAAAATCGCTGGGCATGTCTATTTTACCAGCTGTGTGCTGACCTTCCAGAGCAGTCATGCTTGCCACTTTTTGTGACAGGCAATAACGTGGTGAGCAAAGACGCAGACACCGTATGAAGAGTTCAGGTACAGCATGTTCATCTGCAGTCTCAGTCCATTTTGTTTCCTTTTCCATTCTTTCATGGCACATAAAACACAAGACATTAAACTGACAAGCTCCTCTTCTGTTTGTGAGGTGAAAAATACCTGCGTCCGTTATTCCTTATCGCTTCATTATATGAATTGTACTTTCAGATGACCATTCATTTGTTGTCAGCTCTATTGCAAAATCCACCCCTACGACTAAAGACAAAATCTAAAATTGTCTGATTTTATCTGAGTGATGGGTAGACTACTTGGAGTGAATCAATGGATGTGTCACATTGGGCAACTGGGTTCACAGCAGTGCACTGTCGACTGCCTTCAACTTGCAATAATTAATTCAACTGAAAATGGCTGGAAACATTACGTAATGTGACTTATACCTTTAAATTAGCCCTGTATGAGCGAATATGCCACGTGATAAACCAAAACTCCTTCCAGGGTTGTTTTCTGCCTTGCTGTTGGGACAAGATTATTTGAAGATTAAGATTATTTGAATTTGATGGTTGATGATATATGTTTAAAGTATACTAACCAGGATAAAGTGGCTTTAGTAAATAGATGTAAGGACATCTATGCAACAAATTCACAACTTTTTTGTTCATTTTTCTCTACCCATTGTTTTGAATCAGCAAAAATGAAGGCACATAGGATTCAACTTTAGGAATGAGATGTTAAACAGTCTTCTGTCAACCAACCCTCCTTGTGTGCAAAGGTGTATAAAAATCCATCTGGTTGAATATCCCTTTTTATTGCAGTAACTGGGATGCATCTTTTGTTTCAATCCTGGTCTTTAACCAGAGCTCAGAATAAAGTGATTGCAGGACAGGAAACGTAATAATTTATACCTCTTCAATGATTTCTGAGGCACTGTGATTCCAAATAAGATGTTTCTTATCAAAGCCTTTACTGTATATTCACCAACCCTTATTTTACCCCTGCAAGGTCACAGACTGAGATAGGAGGCCCATGCAATACATTGCACACTCAGTTATACTGAACAACCTAAAAGTAGAGTTAGCCTTTAGTCAATTCAGATTATTTCTGAGTAGCGCTCTTCACTGAGTACAGGATCAGAGCACTGCAACAAGTTTACAGCTAAAATACAAATTTTACAAACTGCACGGCATACACACTCAAACCTGACAATTACAATAAACATTCAAGTATGTTTAAACAGAGTAATTTTAGATTGATTGGCATAAACATATGCTGACAAGGTCCATAAATATTATAGTTTAGATATGGTCAGTTGATAACAGAGGAGAGGAAGACAAAAATTGACTGAGAACATCCCTGAAGAAAATAAATGTGTGGGGTTCGGTTATAATGCAAAATCACAGAAAAGTCAGATGCAGTCATTTTCAATTTTAGCTTCCTAAAGCTTCAACATAGTATGCATGTCTTAGGGATGGTTGAAGAGACTTGAGGGAAACGTTTGTGAACACCTGAAAACTTTACACAGACAACTCACGGGGCAGGAATCAGACCCAAGGTTTTGAAGCTACAGACAATAACTCTACATATTGTGCCGCCATCTCATCCTAACAGCAATTAGTTCATCTCTGTATAGCGCCTGTATTTACAACCTTGTCACAACGTAATTTATAAACAAGTGTTACTAGACTGGGAACAACTATTAGTACTCATTTCCTTCATTCCTTCTTTACTGTTTACTTCTCCACTAGAAAGTTGCCTTTTCATGACCTCCTTTTCTGGCATGTGTACCACCTGTAACCTAAAGGTACTATTATATTCCAGATGAAAACTGAACCTGCACCTAGTTTAAAATATCATTCACATTAACGCAATTTTTTTTCAAACAGGCCACCACATAGACAGCAAGTAATGATAGAATTTAAGTGAATAATACAATTCCACATGCTATTGCCATTTGTATTATTAGAAGTAGCTGTCATATTTAAGCAGCCACCTTACCAGTACGAGTGGGTGTTCTGAAATGCTTTACATGTACCTATTAAACCAAATCTTCTTCACTCATCAAGGAAGTATTATTAAGAAGCTATTTGCATAAATACTAGCTGATTTAAAATCAGCTTAACCCTCATTAAATGAGTGTATTTACATTTCACACAAGTATTTGTACATTGTTGTAGTGGTTAAAGCTTAATTTTGTACTTGTATGTATTGTTTGATGTAAAATGTGATTAGAATTTACATGATTGGTTCAGAGTTCTATTAGTGTCACCGTAGGCTTTAATGGTTCAGTTAGAATTGTACCTTCATTGTAATAAGATTCAAGTCATGTATGAAGTAGCAAGGCTTAAATGAGCAGTTGAATTAAACTGTTCTGCAATAGTTTTAGTCATAGAAGCTTAATATTATTGTATACGTCTCTTTTATTATTATCTATAATTTATTCATTCAGCCATTTTACAACCATGCTTATTCTAATAGAGAGTACCTGGGGGGCAGAGCTTATCCATCCTAAAGAGACCACAAGAGAGCGTGACACCTGCCCATCACTGGGCTCACTAGCATACACACAGCTCAATTCAGGCAGTGTCTTATAGTGGTTAAGGCTTTGGAACTCTGAGGTTATAGGTTCAAATCCTGACATTGTGTGTCCATGAGCAAGTCAACCTCACCTTTATTTGCTGCAATTGGAAAGACAAAAGAAATTCAACTAACTGTACCTCAAATGTTGTAAGTCAACTTGGATGAAGGTGTCAGACAAGTAATAATACATTCATCCATACAATTTATTATGTTTGTGAAAACAAACTAACCTGCTTGAGTTTTGAATGTGCACATGAAGTGGAGTACGTGGAGAAATCCATATAAACAGCAAGAAAACACACAAAAACAACATAAACAGCAAACAAGTAGACATGCAACTGTGCGGTGAGGCATCAGCGCCATACCATTGGGCTGCTCTTCCACTCATCATTATGATTACTTTCTTAATGTTTTTATTTAATTTTTTCTTGGATTTTTATATCTTTCTTAGGTATGTACAATATAACACTCTCAAGCCTACTTAATGCAGTTCAGAGTCATTGTGGGCCAGTCACCATCTGATGCAAGGATTAAATTAGCCCTTAACAGGACACCAAGACTCTGCTGAGACTTAAGAGGTTTAAAAAACACAATATAAATCATTTCAGTTAGATATGTGGTTTGTGTACAATCTAATATTTTAGCTGTGACTTTTGCCATTTATAATCATGCAACAACAATTTATCTTCCTAGAAAAGTTTACTATAGCTGCTATTACTATCCAGTGAAATCTGCAAACTTCTTACAATTCTAAGTGTGTGAATTGATTAATAATCAGATGGTCAGTAAAGGATTGGAACAGTTGCCAACTTTTAGCTCATTAAAATGTTAAAGGTTTTTGCAGCTAGCAGCAATTTTGTCTTTGCTCTTTTCAGATATTTCCAGAAAACTACTATGTCTAACATTAACCAGTGTAGACTGACTGATAGAAAGCCAAGTATCTATCAAAAGAGGATATCCAAACCTGAAGCTAGGACAAACCCTAGATAGATAGATAGATAGATAGATAGATAGATAGATAGATAGATAGATAGATAGATAGATAGATAGATAGATAGATAGATAGATAGATAGATAGATAGATAGATAGATAGATAGATAGATAGATAGATAGATAGATAGATAGATAGATAGATAGATAGATAGATAGATAGATAGATAGATCTGGTCTCCACAAAAGATGTTTTCTTCTGGGACGTCCAGGTTTTATGGCATATTGGTCCGTAAGGGGTGGGAATCGGTGCCCTTAATTTGGCAATCTCTTGGCACTGTGAGGGAAGAAGAACAAGAAAACAAAGTTAGTAGTAGCCCCCCCTTTTGTTTCAGTGGGTTATTGTGTGCCCAAACTAAGCCTGTGGAGGGGTCCTCCGACGTGTCTGCATGACACTGTCTATCTGTCTTTCTGGTTTACATGATACATTTCCTTTGGAGATCATTGGCCTTCAATTTACAAAGGCAGACTTTGAGGAATTGTGCTCTACCTGTTCCTTTGCAAGTTCTGTCCACTTTCTGGTTTTTAGCCAGAGGAGTTATTCAACGTGAACTTGCTGACCGATCTGGGATTTCATAAACATCACTCAGTCTCACTGTTCCATCTGTATGGGATGGTATTATCCATTTGTTATCCTGATATATAAGATTTCCTTACACTGTAGTTGAACTGGGAAGCATAAAGAGATGTGGTATGATGAACCTGGCCCTGACCCACCAAATGATCAGTCAAATTGGAGAGCGTTACAACTTAATTTGAATGTAATTAGCAGAATGTAAAAACAAGTAATCAGATGCAGCATTTATTTTTTAACCAATTAATTTAATTTGTGATCAATATTACATAGCACAGTCCTTATATTCCTTACCACATCTCCACTATTGCATTTTGTGACTTCAGAACAGCATCCATCAGGCAGAGGTGTGTTAGCAGCCAGTGACTGTAGGTGTGCTTGACACAGCGGCATCATTATTGCATGGATTCGTGTCCTCGGCACGGGGCTCAGCTTTTGTAACATTGTCTGAAACAGAATAAACAAATGGTGAGCTGCGACTTGCCTTTTCACGTTGACTTTGATATCTGACCACTTCTTTTTTTTTTTTGGGCACTGTGTGACTTTCTGAACTTGAACTTTCGAGTGTCTTTCCACATTTTTTTTTAATAATAAGAATAATAAGAATAATAAATAATAATTCATTACATTTATATAGTGCTTTTCTCAGTACTCAAAGCGCTATCCACACAGGGAAGAACCGGAAAGCAAACCCACAATCTTCCACAGTCTCCTTACTGCAAAGCAGCAGCACTGCTACTGCGCCACCATTTCCTGTTGTTGCTTATGCCACTGCTTACACCAACAAACTGTACATTTTTCATTGCCTCTACTTTGCATTCACTGAAATTCTTCTTTTTCCCATGTGCTTTTGCCATTGGCTTTTAAGAAAAAAGTCATTGGAAGGGGTTATTCATATTGTGTTACATATTCAAATGTGTGAAATTCAGGGAGGAATCGGTTTGGGGCTGTAGGCACATGCCCGTGAGTTAAATTCCACATTTATTGGGATTTATAAAGAGGAAATGCATGGAACTTTGTTTACACACAGTTTTATGCATTTGGATTTTTTTTGTGTTTACCTACATTTCCAATTTTGTCTGTACACCATGTTTTTATGTGAATTCTACACACTGCATTATACATTGGGCCCTTGGCCTTTATTACTCCCACTAATGGAACATATTTTGTTTATTTCCACTTTAATTGACTTGTTTTTTTAATATTAATTGATTTTATTGTTGTTATATAAAAATTGAAATAATCATTAAAAGAGACAAAGAAATAGTTCAGCTCCAGTTTTATTTTATACATTGCTGTTCGCGTTCATAAGACATATGCCAACAGAAGCACCATAAATGCACATTTTATACAATAAAAAGAGATCATCAGATAGTTACTTAAAGATGTTCGATATATACATATAGCACAATGCTGTTTCAGCAAAGACATTCAAAAGCTACTCTGTTTAAAAAACATGAGCTACATGTAGTGCCAGCCAAAAGAAAAGCATTCATATTCATTTAATTAAAAGCTACATGATGCACTGAAGAGCTTTTTTTAAAAATGTATAAGATATCCAACCCACACATATAAAATGCCTCCAATATGGTATCAAATAAAAGTAAATACATAACACACAACAAAAAAGTTAAATCATTAGCAATGCTAAAGCTAACAAAGTGCGGGCATTTCTAAGTGGCACAACAACTGCGAAATTGTCGCGGAACGCATGAATAAAAGTAGCACAGAACAGACTTGGAAAAACTGAAACATCCATTAGAGTTACACAATAATTAGAGGTTTTCTTTCAAATTCCTGGGACACTGGGGAAATCACGCAACTCTAAATGGAGCTTGTTGGTCATATTGTAATGACTGGCTCAAATTCCTCAACTGGATTCTACACTCCCAGACCCAAGGCCTGCAAAAAGTTCAGACTAAGCTAAGTCAACCCCGTACTCCGCTCACAAGTTTGCCAATCTCATTTCACCAATCAGTACTGAAAAGACAGCAAATCACAAAATATAAAAGTGAAAGGTGAATTTATTGTAAAGGTAAGTTAATCTATGTAAATAAAGATAATAGAAAGTCCCTCAAAATATACAGTGAACTAATAAATAAGAAAAACTACTGATGATTTATATACACAAAAAGAGTTGCCCTCCCACGCTCCCTCACTTTACAAACGTTATACAGTGCAAAAATAATATTCCCCAAAATGCACACAAAACATTAAAAAAAATGTCATAAACCAAACACTCACAAAGAATTGAAATAGTGACTAAGAAGATGGTTGAAAATAATGAAGCCAGCTTAAATTCTTGATGTACATGTAACGATGGAGCTACCCCAAAGTAAATAAAGCTGCACAAAACCAGAACAGCATATGCCCAAAATCAAAAATTTGAAATGTTCTGTTTGCTATTCCTGTGTGGCAGAACAATTTGTTGCGAAATGGGTTGTTGTCCCTTACATTTGCCCTGTGCAGTGATGTGTGTTGATTTCACCCTTCAGTGTTTTTAGTCGACCAATGAGAAACATGTGTACCAAATTTCATGAAAATCACTCCAGCTGTTCGGAAGTGATTCTGGAACATACTGTACATACATACACACATACTTTGACTTTTATATATATAGATTACTGAAAAGTATGATACAGTCTAGGACTATCTGAAAATAAACTTGATCCACTTCTCCCCTGCTCATTCATTACTGGTCACACTTTCATCCACTGCAAGATTCACTCATTTATCACATCTCACTTCAGTTGTTGAATGTTCTTTGCAGAAAAAGTAATTGCAAGGAGAACTTCTCATCATTGTCATACATATGTAAGTGCCCGCTTGGTGTACCAAAAGCACCATATGGAACTTGCAACTGTACATTCACTCATAAAACCGGCTGGGGGCACACTGGAGGGAAACCATTGTGACACTGTACTTGTAGTGAATCAAGCTGAGGACAGTAAAAGGGCGTTGGACAAAAATAACTGAAATTGGTGTACAAAATACATCAGCGAGTAGTAAAGGGTTAAAACATAGGTTGTTACTGAACTTTCTTGTAGCACGGAAAAAATTAACAACGAACAGTCACAGTTATATAAAAAAAAAAAACACACACATCCACTTCTTTGGAGATGACATTAAAGGAGAAAGGTTTGGGAGTGGTGACAAATGTTATTGAACAAGTATCTGCAAGTGCGGGACTCAAACTGGTACAAGAAGTCGATACTGGTATTTCCTAGGTATCATTGCATTGTAAAAAAAAGTGAATGATACTATCAGAAGACCAAATAAATGTAACTGACAACAAATGATGTAAGGAGATCCTTGTTTATTACCTTATTCACACAACAGAAGTACTGTACCAAGAAAACTCGCTAACGCATATCTTTATACAGCAGAGTAGTAGAACACATGAGCCATACCTAAAAGCAAAATACAACGTATCTAAAAATAATAAGACGAGAGCTGTCTCATACAATACGTCATAAATGTATTTTCTTCCTGGTGTAAAGCTATCGAAGTTGATGGAAATTGATATAGAAAAATTATACATGTAGCAAGTATGGCTAGGTATCCTATGCGTATGTGGCCACTTTCAGAGTTTCTGTGTGTCTGTCTGTCTGTGTGTTGGGGTGTAAATCCATGGAAATGATAATTCAAACATGAATCACTCAGTTTGAATGATATTTGGCAGTTACTGTATTTGCATTGTAAAATGATAGAATCACATCAACTCTGAACAAAATTACTTCAGTAAATTTTGCAGGACATAGATTATAATTATGCATTTTTAGTGCACATGTAGGGAAACTTGTGTGTTAGGCACATCATTCATTATATTGTTTATAACACTTTTTGTGAGACTTTATAACACTTTTTGTGAGACTAAACATGATACAAGGTTTGATTGACAAATGATGTATCTTGCAATGGCAGTTTAACAGGTGATTTTAACTTGACTAGTTTGATTCTGAAGCATTTCTTGGTTACGTCTTGCTGCTTTTCCAGAGATTAAAGTTTCATGTGATCTGCTTAATCTACAGCCTTCCATCAAAGTCTCTATCTTGCTTTGTTCATTGACTACTAGTTGCTGGACATATTAGATTTACCATTTGTACTTGGAAATCAGGAGACATGTTATTGTTTTTACCTCCAAAGCATTATCCTACTGTGTTGATGAGCCATTTATTTCTAGTCACACTTTCTTGGATATCTAAGGAGCCATAGACACTTCTATTTGCCATTTATAGGTACTTACTACTTTCTGGTCAAGCTGTCTATCCATCACAAGAAGAGCTAAGCTCCAGCTTTTATAAAGGCTCACCTTTTCATCAACTGCAGTAATTACCTATAACCTATTTTTATATAAATACTGTAATTTTCGTACACTCAGCGTTTAAAATATACGTACTATGTACTAAATGTAATGGATACTCTACTTTAGCTAGCACTTGTATGATGGCCTTGGCATTGATTTTATTGTATGTAGACTGGGAAGTCTGTTGACTAAGGTTATGGACCCTCAGCCACAAGGGTTCTGATTCAGTCCCTCCTTGATTAACACTTATCTTATGACCCTTAATGAATAACTCGTTGAGCATGTGCTACATTTGTAAAAATATACTGTATGTTAACAGTTGAGATCTTACACTGTAATTTTAAAGCACCTTACTGTAGAATGATGTTCTTTGTTAGAAGATTCTGTGTAATAAATTCAACTTATCTTTCTGACCTATAACTTGCCAGTTAATGTGAATGAAAGCCTCAGCTAAATAAATGTAATTTTGCCTAATATCTTCAGTTCTTTCTTTCTACAGAAACACCTCTGAATTATTAACATTACTGTTTCTTAATCATCTTTTAAAGCAAACCATTTTCACTGGAACACAGTTACTGCTCTTGGCTTCCCTTCACCTTAGCACACCATCTCACATACCGTACTGTACTGTACTGAACTGTAGCTGAAAACCAGTCGTTAATGAGATTATAGCAACACTGCAGGGAACACATGAATATTCTGTGGGCTGCAGTCTTTTCTTTCTGATGATCCAACAAAAAGAAAGACACAAGAGTCTGTGTGGTGCCTTAAAAATAAACCAGAAATATGATCAAACAAACTGAAAGAAATAATAAGAAATGAAAAAGGCTGTGAATGCCATGCAAGGTGTGGTTAATGCTCCCCAGGGAGAGTCAGAATTTCTGCCTGTATGTTTAATATGTCTTTGTATTTTCAAACTTGTGATCCTGAGCAGTAAGACAATCAGTCCTGTTTGTTCAGACATGTGCCCTTCAACGTGAGAAATGTTTATGTGGTCAGCGTTCAAGCTGTCTGTACCTTATAGGTCAAATTATGGTTTCTTTAAGCTGTTTAAATGGTGGCATATATTATTATTTACTCTTGCCTTCTTCCTTAACACAGTGAGATGCAGCACTTACCTCATTCCAATCACTCTCTCTTTACTTTAGATAGTGAGCCTCATAATAAAAATCTTTCTTGTTTTCATTGTGTGGTATAATTCCCTTCATTCCCTGCATGTTTGATGAAAACAGAGGCAGGAAGCCATCTAAGGAAAAAGAATAGCCATGCGAGGGAAAAAGTCTGAATTAGCTTAAGCTGCCTTAATTTGGGGTGTTCATAAGAAATGTAATGCTTTACTTCAGGTGGTAGAAGTACATAACAAACAAGAAGAGTTGTATCAAATTTTTTGAACTATTAAAACGTGGGATTCAATTAAAATGTTTTAAGTCTAAATATTCTCAATTGTAACAGAATTTTGCTGCTTTTCACTCTCTAAACAAGGTCCATAGAGCGCTAGATGTCTAGTAAAAGATCAAAATTAACATCATATTTGTAATCGCTGACCTTGAATTAATGTAAAATGTTACCCCACATTCTTATATCTGAAATGTGTCATGTTTAACTTATGGGGAATGACCCTCAGAAGGCTTAGGCCTACCAGTAAAGAATCAGATATCAAAAATATTATCATGTTCATGATCAAAAACCTTGAAATAGCATAAACTCCATGTGCTTATAATACCAATCCCCATTTTTTCAAAGGTTTGTTTTAAAGCTTTGACTGCTCAGATCCCATTAGATGGTGAACCCCTGGGGTTGGCTGATGTGGCATACACAACTTCAAATCCTTCTGTTCATTTTTGCTGAAGACTGAAGGTTTAACACATGATTGGGGTGTAAATTATGATGGTGGTGTAATTTCCTGCACAAATGGTCTAAAATGGCCTTAAATGAGGGCCGTTGGGGTCTACATAACCAGAAATAGTGGGTAATCCTAAAAAGCTTGATGTCTTACATACCTAGACGTCAAGACGAGTTGAACGGTATATCAAACGTGGGGGTATTGGTGAATCAGAAGGTGCTGGACAAAAAAACAGAAGTGATTTCAAAGCATTCATAAGCAAACATCTTGCCTGGCATCTTGCCTGAAGAAGGGGCCTGAGTTGCCTCGAAAGCTTGCATATTGTAATCTTTTTAGTTAGCCAATAAAAGGTGTCATTTTGCTTGGCTTTTCTCTACATTCATAATGGCTAACACGGTACAACACCTTAGTACTAAAGCATTCATAAGTAATTCTTACGAACACAATTTGAGTCCATTTCAATAGCAGAAAGACACGGCTCTGACCTTGGACGCCTGTTCATCAATGGGCACATTCATCAAGACTTTGGCAGTATAGTCAGTGGTCAGCCTAATATCACATCTTTAATATTAGAAGAAAAGTCACATGAAACATACAAACCAGAAATCAAACAAATACTTCATGCTCTGTTCTGTGTCACCATGCAGCTTACACAAGGGAGAAACTCTGAATACAAAAGCAAAAGTGGAAGAGCCTGGATGATGCAGGAGAACAGGCCTTGAAAAAATTATTCAAAACACTGCACAAAAGAGGAAGCTGAGATTTGCCGATAGCTTTTCCATCTTCTTTCCCTCCTGCTTTCATATAACCAAGGAAGTCTTGTGTTTATTTGTGGTCATAAATCAGGCAGCTAGAGGGATCAGATCACATGGCCAAGGCCACTCTCCTTCAGGTCCAAAGTGAATTTCAACACTGTTTAAGTGTTCCCCTTAAGAACTGTGCTTGGCACAGATGAGTCAAAGGGCTATTTTGAGGGCTTAGGGTTAAATTCCATCTGCCTTTCTCAACACCTGTTTCCATCTGACACCATCGAAGAAAAGGGGTGGATCTGATGGGCAGCAGGTCTAGAAAAACAGACTTCAGCTTCGATCCCTTAGTGTATCCAGTAGACTGCAGCTTTTGGATTGTTCACATTTTGAATGTTCATGCTGCCAGCTGAGCGCCTTCACAATTACACTCTGCATCCTGGAAGGAGAGACATTGTGCTTTGCACATTGGGTCCAATTAACAAACAGCTTAGAAGAGCTTGAGACTTGTGATTTTTCACAGTTGAAGTGTGAAATCTCGAGCCTGAGATAAAATTGCAGCAAATCTATATTCGGAGACTGGGATTTAGCAACTTGCCGGTTGTGCTATTCTGTGAAAGTTGCTTAAGCATGTTTGTGGAGAAGGTAGGAAAGAAACACAAAGCATTATTTTGCCAAGTAAAGACTTGCAGAATTTATCATCTTCATATTTTTGTGCATTGGGATCAATGTGCAAGGAGCTAACTTATTTTTCAAAGTTACCATTTACATTTGTGTAATCCTAATCATCAAAATTCTGTAAGTACACTGTCTGTGATACAAGAAGCTCATCCTGTGGCGTCCCTTCTTGGCATGTAGATCACAAGTGCTCTACAAATGGGAGTACAGTCCTAGTCACATCAACTTATTAAAGGGAAGTCATCCATGAATGATAATAGTATGCTACGTGTATATTCTCAAACATGTTTAATCTAATTCAGGGTCAGAGGGTGCCTGAACTGAGAGAACTAATATAGGAGGCAAGCCTGGATGAGGAATACATCTAAATTAGGGCCTGTTCATGCACTCACTCATACACAACCAGTTAACCCAAAACACCCATCGTTTGGACATGGGAAGGCAAGCTCAATCACCTGGAGATAAATGCACACAGACACAGGGAGAACATGCAAAGTGCACACCACAACCAGGCACAAGGTTTAAACCTTGGACATTGGGTCTATAAGATAGAAGGGTTAACCGTTGTCCCACTATTCCACTGTCCCAAAAAGACATTCCTACAATAAATAAATCTCAACCAAAAGACCACCTTTTCTCTCGTATATCTTCTGCCCTTGTGTGTATGTAATTCAGATATGAACTGTGTTGTGCTGCCTGTCAGGTTGTATAATCCGTACACTGCTGTCTATATTCACATTATTTAATTCTAATAAGATCTCAGGATTTTTTGGTGTCTCAGCATTTCTTGACTGTTTACATTCAAAGCACCTTTGTAATCTTGTGTGCTTTGTATAGTTAATTTTAATGGTGACCACTTTAATAGGTATTGTAGCTTATTTTAAAAATGACTACTTCTTTTAAAATGAATACTTCTGCCCTTTCTGGTACTTATTTTTTCATGCCAAGTGAAATTGTTCTCCATGGTTTATGCATTGCCAGTGTTACCCACTAATAACTCTAATGATCTTTATTACTTCTCATGCAAGTCCCTGGTGCTCAGTGCCACTTTACTGACATCTTCTTTAATGAAAAGTGTCTAGAATACTTCCTAAAATGCGTTGAAGAGTTTTTGGTAAATACCAAAATGAATTGTTCTGGGCTTCTGCTGGTTTAAGAAGTTCTCATGTTATTAAAGTAGTATGTAGTGCAGTGGTTGACCATTAAAGCTAAAGAGTAATAGGGAACAATTTCTGCATACTCTAGTAATAATTAAGTGACATGTTCACCATTTACACCAGAGCTGTTCCATTTTCTTCTCTGAACCTCTCTAGATACCTCTCATGACCTTGACCTGCTGCCTTTGTAGAATATTAGTAAGCATTTATTTATTATTATTAAATTTGTCAAGATCTTTATTCAAAGTAATTCCAAAAGCAAATCATTATACTTGTAATTTGCATGACTACAGAATGTAAAGATAATAAGCAAAGAAAACACATTTTTGAAGCAGAGTACATGAAGTGTAGTATTATGTACAGTTAATCCCATAACCGCATGAAAACTAGCTCTCATATAAAACCAATATATGCTTGGCACATATTGGGTCAGTAGAGCTTCACATGTCCAGGAGGAAAGTAGAGGGGACAAAGCTCGACTGAAGAATTGTCTTTGCTACCTTGAGAAATCATGAAAGTGGTGGGAATGTCAATCCATTTTAGGATTGTTGGACATACAAACGTCATTAGATGCTTCTGAATTAGGCCAGGTGACAATTACATATACTTACATACTTGATTGGGTTTTATTTATAATTGTATGCAAGTGCACTGAGCCTGAAATCCATTAAATCAACATTAAAATAATAAATTGAATACTGCATACTGATTATCATTTGTTTAATTATTTTACTGCTGTATATCTGGCCAATGTCAAACTACATGATGTACTTCTGTTTATAATGATATGTCTGATGCTGTTTCTTAGGCAAGTAACATTGTGCTGAATGGATCAAGCATCATTGCAAGATTCTTTACTATTCTGTAGGTATTAATAATAACAGAAATATAAAGAGTCAGAACATTGAAGTGGGTAACGTTTCATCATTAAAAATGTGAGTAGCAGAATTTCCCATAGAAGAATAGTGTCATATATGTCTCCAGTACAGTTCTGTAAAGTCTATGCCCAGGTGTGTTAAAACTGTGCCAGGAGCTTATACTAAGACCATATTGGCAGGTGTCTCCTTTATTTTGTTTCAGTGGTCACAAAAATTGACAAAAAGCCACAGAAAGGTTTCTGGGCAGCCACCCATATATTATTTCCTGTCTGCAAAATAGGAATTGTACTGATGTGTACAGATCTGAGTCCAAAACAGAACTGACTTGATAGCAAAAGATGGAGGCTTTAAAGGCCAGCAGAGGAAATTACGTTATCAATGGGGGTGGCACAGGAAGTGGTGTCATCAGGGCCGGGACTGGAAGTGACATCATAAATGGGCCCGGAACTGGAAGTGGTGTCATCAGAACCAGAAGTGGCATCATCAGGGCCAGGTAGAATTCCCCGTAACTGGTCTGCAGAGAAGTGAGATAAAGAGAAGGTGTACTCCACCACCCCTGGTCTGGTGTGGAATTACTCTCGTTCAGGCCCTTTAGCTACCTCCCATGTGCATGTGTGTGACACAGTCCATTTGGTTGGAATGCTTAGCTCATACTGCATTAGAATGTCCCATCCAGACATTTCCTGGAAAAAATAGGCAAGCATCCCTATACAAACCATTTTTTCCTCTGGCATTCAATAAATTTTCACCATTGAAGAAAGAAAAAAGACACAGCTGTGCTAGATAAGGGCATGTTCTGCTCTCATAGGTGACAGGAACCGACTTTTGTCACTTTGAGACAACTAGGATGCATGGGCTCCTCAAACAGGTCTGTAAAATTCATACAGATGGTGATAAAATTGATCCAGTAGAATTCACTCAGTTTAATATTGAATAATATTCTCAAAGGCAGTAATACAAATCAAGTAAGGAATCGTGAGCATTTCTTCATTCAAAGGGTTCTGACAATATGGAAGAACTACCATCAAGTATAGTCAGGGCTGAATCCTGGAAAGCTTTCAAGAATCTAATGAATGAGATATTGGTATAATATGGCAATTGGAAGAGAATAAGAGGATGATAGCTCTGTAGCAGATGAAATGACTGACCAAGTACCATAAATTACATTCATTATATGGCTGTTGGGCAACATGATGGTTAGTGATACTGCCACACAGATGTATTATTTTTAATTGGATTCCTGTGTTTCATGTCATCTGAGATGATTTTTCACATTCTCATCATGACTACATCTTGAGTCCTCCAGGGACTCTGCTTTTGTTCCATGTCATACAAATGTGTTTATTAGGTTATTTGGTGTTACCAGATTGGCCCTGTGTGACCTGGTTCCCGGGATAGGCTTCGGCTCTTGCACAATACCGAACTGAATTAAGTCAAGTTGGGAATGTTACTAGGATAAAATGAAATGGTTTACTGTACATACTTTTATTTAAGAATTGGAACACAGTGACTTGATCATGATCACACAGTGAGTGTGGATTATAAAATATCCAGTACCTTACCAAGGCCTAGAGACAGTGTTGTCAGGACAGGCCCAAGACAAACAGAGGGTAGATTGCTTTTGAACAGCATGAGAACAAAGGAATCAGAGAAGAAAGCAAGTAAGCAAGTAAGCTACCCCTTCAGTCAGATAAGGAATTTATACACATTTCATTAATTAAAGTGTTCATTTGCTGCACCGTCAGTGTTTACTTTCATTTCTTTACATTCTTGGGGTGGGACAAAATTTGGAAATATTTTAAAACAATAGGACAAGGGGAGAATACTAGGTCGTAGTGTCCTCTGATGGCCTTGGTGTTCCTGGACTCCCGATCACTGAGATTCTTTTAAAGGACTTTAATTCCATTCCAGTTGATAGCAGGGCCAAACTGGCTTTCTTATGGCCTTCCCTCCTAGCAGCGTGGGGGTTATAACTTGGTCCCCTAATATTTTCCTAAACTCCATGTTCTGGGTCACCAAGTATAAATAATGGACCTTCCACATACAGTAGGTCTGTTTCTGTGAATCAGCTCCTTTACTTGGCCTATTTTTTTCACCCCTTTCTCTTTTTGTCTGTATCACTTTGCCTATATAATGACTTTTTCTCAGACCTAAAGCCCACCTGCTAGGTTCCTACTGAACCCCATAGTTAGATGATCTCTTGACACTTCCATATGTGACCACATGTGCTTGCTGTCATATGTATAACCCAGCGCTATTTTTGTGCTTCTCATACATTTGTAAAGAGTGCAAAAATTTGATGTACATTTTCATGTAGTGTTGCTGAAGATAATAACAAAAGACAGAGAGATTCCACCTGGTAAGCATCTGAAATCTTCTCTGATGTCCAGCTCAGGGAATGTTTTCCATCCCAAGAGGCAGAGCCTGTCACTCCAGTGGTACCACATCAGTCTGGCTTCGTTTTGATCTGAGGCGCCATTCTGCTGACATGAAACCATGTGACAGTCACGGCCTCATCACTGTAATTATCTGGAACAGTCATGTGCAAGCATTTTAAGCCCTCTCATTATGTTTTCTCACATCATATGATTAGTAGAGGTTGTTGATTCAAAAACTATTGCAAAACCTTTAAGAACATGGCTTTGAGGAAAGAAAATCTCTGAAGCTTAAATAAAACATAAAATGAAATACGAAGGTAAGGCATGAGGCCTATATGTTAGAGAAAGGCAGCATCAGTGTGTAACGACAAAAGGAAGAAACAGAGCAGTGCTAATCCTACACGAAAATGAAAATGAAATTTAGAAATGGAAAGTTCAGGCTGTTGAGCCTTCACCCAGTGGGCCAAAGGGACTGACACATTGCGCTGTAACAAATAAAATGTATTATGCAGTAATGTAAGTTGAGCAGGCCATTCATTCAGTTATCAATGTGAATCAAATTTGTTTCAATTGTTCATGTTTTCTGTTTGTTTGAGTCGACAGTACTAGGGTGTTGTACTGTGTTAGCCATTATGGATATAGTGAGAAGTTAAGCAAAATGACACCTTTTATTGGCTAACTAGAAAGATTACAATATGCAAGCTGTTGAGGCATCTAAGGCCGCATCTTCAGGCAGGATTGCAAAATCACAGCAAAGAGTGCTACAAAAACAAATAAACTGAATTGAATTAAATTGAACATGGGGAGAATGTGCAGGATCCATGTAGACACTTCCTAGAATTTGAACCCAATAGCTGTGAGGGCACAATGACAATCCCTGTGCCACTCTTCTGCTTCTAAGAACTAAAGTATTGGATAAATGTTTTAAATAGAGCTTGTAAAAGTGTTAAATACCAGTTGCAATGAAAAACAAAGATTTAAAATGAATAGACACAATTAAAAAGATGGAAGTTAGTAGTCAGCATGGTGTGCACAGCATTACCTTAGTGGACTACTGAGGAGATGATTTCAAAGAGTAAATGCAGGAACAGAACTTTACAATTTAGGCTTCCTTAATCTACTTTTCGCCATCTGCATCACGTCCTAGCAATGTTACAGTTCTCTACATTATCACCAGCTGCGTTCCACTTCATACTTTCAAACAGAGAAAAGCACAAAGAAAATGGATGAATAGATAGGTGGATGTACAGTATGTATGTATAGATAGACATGTTTTCCTGAACAATACCAGACTAAATAAATCCAGCCCTGCAAATGCTTCAAAAAGCTTGACTTTGAACCCATGATGCTGACACTCTGTTTTGAGAGGCCATCACCTTTTGAACCTGCTGCCCCATGATGCCATTTATTTGACAGTCTTGAGATGTGAACAAGGATTCACTGATGCTGGAGTGCTGCCCCTGAAATAGCCAACAGCATAAAGATGTTTGGTCGTGTGTATGTAAATGACTCTGGATACCAGGGGATCCAGTACATCTCCTCAAAATGTAAAATTGTTTCCTAAAAATAGTTTTGGCCAGCTTCTAAGAACGAAGCCTTTGCCATTCAAGATTTACTGTCATCACTGACCTTTTGTAACTACTTGGGCATTGTGCTCAATCCTCTTTCATGAATTTTTAAGCCTACCTTGTTTGAAATAGTCGTTATGTCCTAAGGGATGCTTCAGGGGAAAAAAGAAAATAAACAAACCCAGCTGAAGCATAGAGCAGTGAGCCAACCAGACTTGTTTATAGAGGGGGGCACTAAGATGCAGCGGTTCAGCATACCTATAGGGGCTGAGATGAACATTAGCTTTTATTATAGAAAAATCAATCAAGTGCAAATTCGACAAATTCTCCTTCTGATGTGAAAGAAGTGTAGGAAAATACAGACAGAGGACCTTGTGGATATGAGCTTGAGGGGGAGTTGATAAGGAGATGGGAAGCCGCTCCTTTCTCATTGTGCTGCAGAGCACATATTTCAAAGGCTCTGCTTCAGTTTCCAGGAAACTTAGAGCAACTGTGAGTTTTTAGTAGCGGGGCGTGCAAGTCTCTATAGAGAATGAGGGAGAACAAAGGAGAAAATATGGGTTTCAGAAATAATGTGGAACAATGCTATTTTTTGGATCATTAGAAGTAACCAGCAGAGATTTTTGCTAAAAGTGGAAGCCACTTGCTTAGCCTTTTGTATTAGTGGGTCACTGTCAGGAAAGCTTATCTTACTAAACCAGGAAAGACAGTGGCATAGTCTTTAAGATTTAACATGAAAACTCAGGATTACTAAATGACAAACAATGCTTGTTTCTGTGACATAACATAACATAACTTTCTCAGATCTTACATATGTAATCAATGTGCACTAAGCGTCATCTGTCACAAGATGTAAGGCTCATTCTCAAACTCTTACTTACACCATCTTTCACTCTTGTCTTCTTATAGAACCTTTGTTGTGGCTTTAGCTTTCTGCTTATATTTACTAACCTTGGTGTTGTACATATTTCAACATAATATTTATTTATAAAGGATTATATTTTATTTTACTGCTTACCATAAAAAATGCCATATAAGCCTGCCTAATATGTTATAATGAATTATCTTCTGTGTTCCAGTCCATCAGTCCCAAACTGAATTAACTTGGTTTAATAACAAGTGGATCTTCTGCGCTAAGCAGTAATAGACATCAGGATTTTCATTGAAATAATGTTGACTGAGAGTTGCATCAGATACTACTGCATTATCGCAGATACAACATCCTGGGTATGAAGCCTGCACCTGGTCATTACCTGTCTGAAGCATGCGTATTCTTCCCATTTGTGCATATGTTTTCCATTGAACAGTCTGGTTTTCTTTCCACATCACCAAGCATTGTAGGTTAAGTTAATTGATGGTTCTACATTGGTCCTGTGTGAGTGTTTGGGAGAGTGGGCCCTATGCCCTGATGCTGCTGTGATAGCCAATCTTCAGTAATGAAGTAGATCAGGGGTCCTCAATCACGGTCCTGGAGGGCCGCAGTGGCTGCATGTTTTTGCTCCAACCCAGTTGCTTAATAAGAAGCACTTATTGCTCAAGTAACACTTCTGCTTCACTTTAGTTGTCTCGCTCGTTAGGATTTTGAACCCTCATTGCTTATTTTAGTCTTAAACAGCTGTATTCTCAGTTTTTAATTGCTCCTTATTAGCAATAAGATGCAAATGACAAAAGACACCAGCATTTCTCCATTTAGCTTGTTTCCATTTACACCTGTGTGTATTTATCATGCACTAGTGGGTTTAATTAAATACTTGGAAGGAAAGTGAGGAGAAAAACGTGAAGGACTGAGAATTACTCGCCCATTTTAGCCTTCAAATCATTTGGATGATATCCTTAGAAAGGGGAAGAAAATCCAGGATATGAGAATTACCTGACATAGCAGAGTTAAAGCACTAACAAGCAATGAAATTAAATTATTGGCAAGAATTGCTTTCTAATTAAGCAACTGGGTTAGAACAAAAACCTGCAGCCACTGCGGCCCTCCAGGACTTTGATTGAGGACCCCTGAAGTAGATCATTATTGTTTGAGAATGTTATATTACATATTTTACACTGGACATTAAATATTTTCAAACATTTAGTTTCCCGAAATTTTTTTAGTGATTGTTATGGGCAGCAAACACAAATATCATTTTAGCTTTATTGTATTCTGTGGGAATTTGAAGAAACTTGAAATTACTTTTACTTACTTTAGCACATTTAATGATGTTGACGGATGGCCTTAGTTTAGCGGAGCTAAAAATGTTTTGCTGCTGACTTTCATTTGTACTCAGAATCTGATGCTTTTTGTTTCAGTGTCCAACAATACTCAGCCAACATTATCGGATTCCACTTGCCCTGACACTGCATTTCCATCATTGCAATGCCCTGGTAAAACCTTTCACCGTGTTTGTCATATTAGTAGAGAAGAAGTCCAAGTGTAAATGCAGAAAATGAAATCTTTAGTGACATGGCTGCACTTCATGGCATATTTACAACCAGATGGAGGAAGTTACGTGTTCTCTAGTTGGCAAGAAAATTCTTGACATCATACTTATAATATGAGAAGAAATCACAAATAGTGACGATTGCAAAAACGGTACATGATAGGGTAAGTTTAAAGTTATTTTTTGTGATCAGCAAGATAAAATCTTAAGATAACACTGAAAAATCTTTCCTGTCCAGCGTTATTTTTAGTAAATTGCTTATCTCTTAGACAGTCCTAAATAATAAATGAGAAGTGACAGACTACTTCAGATTTGAAAGCTTTTTTATATTGGAAATGTATATCACAAATCAATGGCACATGCCACTGTTCTTTTCCAGAGTCTGGTTAATCCATTGCTTGAATAACAAGCAGGAGCCAAGCCCAGATGAAGCTCCAGTCCATCACAGCACAATTAATCTAATGTGTTTATCTTGGGCAATGTGCTTTCATGGTAAAGTCATTCATACGCACATAAACAAAAAAAAAAAACAATAGATGGATTTGAACCCTCTTTCCTAAAACTGCCATGTGAATATGCTAACTACAGTGTCACTGAGCTACCTTTCAGACAGACAGCTTTATCTAATAAATTAAAAAGAATCAGAGAGTGTTCTTCCATAACCACAAATGATCAATGTAGCAGCTCAGCCTGTTTGTTGCTGCTAGTGTGTTCTCTTGGACCAAACTCAATGACGACTTAACCCCACAAGAGAGCTGATGACATGAATTTCCTTTCTTATGGCAAATAATCCTGGCAAATTGACTGCTGACTTATAAAGCTGAAAATCCCTGGGTCTGTGCAAACCTGTGAGAGACCAAAGTTCATCTGTTTCTGACAAGATGGCAGGACACTTTTTTATTTTTCTAGAATCGGTGTTACACTTGTAGTATTTTGTTAGTTTGCGTTGATTTGTATTGCTTAATTGTGTATACATATAATGTTGCTTGCTAGTACAAGACACTATAATAAAATTAAGATAACTACTTCTTAATTAGTGGTAAATAATTGATTATGTGTTTCCCATACTCAGTTAATTGATGGTCATTCCCATTTATTATGTATATTTTTGCATCAATGTTTTTCCTTTGCATTCAAACTGCCAAAGTTAAAAAGAGAATGGAAAGGAGATGGGAAGCATTCAATTAAACTGCATCTCTTTCCCATAAGGAATTAATAATTACCATTTAACGATCTTTACTCATGTCCATTAATCATCCATGATGGTGGCACATCAGATGTTACGACTTTCTGCCTCCTCATTTATCTCTTTGACGGAAGGCTCACGAAGAAACATAATGACTTATTTATAATAACCACAGTGGTATTTCTGTTTATTCAACACTATATGTTTTGAATACTACCTCAGCATGTTTTCTAAATACTTCTCTTTAGAAAGATTATTAATTTCATCAGTTCCAGAAAAGAGAGATGCAATCACTTTCCACAAAAGAGGTAACATTACTTGAAATCTCATATTTGCTTCACTTTTTGGTATCCTAAAATGAAACCTAAAAAAATGCTCATATTTTCTCATTAGTGTACTAATATTACTCATTCATGCGATATACACTAAACATTTATACACACATATATATTTCCATGAGGTCATGACTGATATTAAAGAGAATACCATTGTAAAAATGATTATATGTGATTACATATCGGTCCAGAATCATTCTTGGAAGTTTGCTTCTGTCAAGTCTTCTGTATGTCAGTTATGGACCTTTGAATACTTTAAATTAATCTCATTAATTACCATCACAGGGCTGGTCACAAAGGCCACTTATCACTTTGCCAGTAAGAAGAGAAGCAATGGTGGTGGCTTAATCATTCAAATTCTTGCCTACCATTCTGGCACTTCTCTCAAAGTTAAGCAAGAGCAATTCAGGATCATAATTAGGTGGTCATTTTCTGAAGCGAGTCTCCAGGGTTTCTAGGAAGGCTGAAAATGGATCGCAGAAACATGTGCTGATGCTCCATCGCCTTCAGACACTTCATTCCTGGTAGAATCAGACACCTCATTCCTCGTCACTGCTCTGGGTCCTGTGGTGTTTACAACACTTAACTTCAAACTCAAGCTACAGATGAAGACAGTTGGGAAAACATCCGTTCACAGCAAACTTGGCAATGGCTGTTCACAACAAATAGTGCTTCTTTTTCAGGAAGTCAGGGTTCAGTGGAGTTCAATAATTTCACCCTTGAAATGTGTGCTTTATGGCAGAGAGTTTCCAGTAAACCTGCAACATGTCGAAAGAGATAAACCTGACAGGATGTGCCTTGCTCATGACCATAACAAATAGGGTTGACCCTAAATATGATGGAAAGTTTTATCTAAAATAAAAGTTTAAAGGCCTAAAAATTTCTGTATCTCTGCCAATTTGTTTCCGTTTATACATTTTAATGGAATTAGGAATCTTTGTGTTACAGTAAATGTAACCTTCAGACATTGTTCCCATGGTATGCTGTTATTGTCTGTTTCCTTCGTGGGGAATGGGGAGTGATATGAGGGAGAGGGGTTAAAAGAAGTATGATGTGGGGGTTAGGCAGTGATGGAGGAGATGTAAGGTATCAAGGTAGCCAAACCCCTAGCAAAACAAAAGTAGAAGGGAAGAAGAAAAAGAATAAGAAGACATGTGTTATCCTCAAATAACTGTCATTTGCTCTGTGTGGATCTTTTGTTTGTTGCTCCACAGACAGCTGACAGGTCCAGTAAGAGTGGTGGTAAGGCTATGGTGAATACTGCTCGAGGTCACTAGTATGAGCATTATCCACACTGTATCCTACTAATATGATATTCCATCAAATAATTTTTCTTTTTATATAAGCAACTTTACAGGCTAATGCCATGTTTGATGCCCCAGTGCCCACAGTCATGGGGTCTACCCTCTGTTGGGAAATCTAGACAGCATGACTGAGAGTGGGCATTGTGAAGAGGCAGGCAAAACTTTGAGTTCAAAAGTGTGCAAAAGTTAATAAATTCAAAGTGACACAGTACTTCAATAAATAAGTCTTAAAATTGTGCTCATAAAACAGTGACTTCTGTGTGCAAAATTTCCAAACAAATAGTATTAAAATCCAAAACTTGTGGTATTTCTTTTCCCTTCATCGTGAGATCATAGCGAAAGCTGATGCATTCCGAATCTGTCTCCTGGATCAGTGCCTCGCAGACCCAAACTGCCACCTTGATCGGTCACCACAACTCCTAAATTACCACCTCAGTTGGTGCCCCAAAGCTGGTGCTTTCTGTCTTCTACAATGTTGCCACTATGCTCTATTCCTTCTTTCTGCTTATACTATTCTCATAACCACTATCCATTCTTCACAGACACACACTACGGAATCTCCACACCAGCCATTGTTTCTGCTCCCTTCTATGGCTCAACAAAACCAACGCTACCCGTCCTATTCTCTTGACAAGGAATACCTTGCATCCAAATGTTCTAATGAGTGATCACTCTTTCATTCCTCATTCTTCCCTTTCCCATTGTCTTTTCTGATTTTTTTTTGATCTTGTTGTTTCTCCTTCTAAGCTCTTCACTTTTATACACTTTTTGGTCTCTGTTCCCCACTACACAGCTGGTGTTTAACCTAATAGTTTTTAAAACTCTAAATAAATTAAACATTTAAAATATCCCACACAACACAACTTATAACACCAACGTACATTAGAAATTAAATGTACAAGGCAACATATTTACACCAATTGAGCACAATCAGAAAGGTACTGTAAGCTTGTTCAGCATGACACAGTTAGACAGTTAATGGGAAAAGAACCTGACACCTTTGGCTTATCAGTTCAAGACTTTAGGCACTTGGTCAAGTCCACATCTTTGCACACGAGTAAGACTTTTTTCAGGAAGGTAATAGAAGTTCAATGGATGGTTAATTCTATATTTAGTTTAAGTGGTGGTCAGTGGTTCTGGAGTGTGTTCATTTATTAGTCATTGACATTTGCCAAAAAAGTAAGAGAGAAATGAAAACACCCTGTTTCCAAGGAGGCTGATTTACATTTTTGAATCTAAGAGCTAAATGCATGTAAGTCGTTTTATAGCTACAATAGAGATGAAATTTAACAGATGAAATGAAAGATTTCTGTTTTCTCATTTTAGTGTGGGACTACTGTGCCACTTGCAGATTCCACATTTCAAGCGCCTCTTCAGGCGATTATGTAACAGAACCGGAGCCTGGATAGTTAGTAAACCAGATTACCAGGGATTATGGGACTGGTCCCACCCTCTTTGTCTCTAGTGCATGCAGCCTAGCTGTTACGTTGCAAACACTCAAGCCAGATGGGGCAGACTTAATCTGCTTAGAGTAACATTAATCAGTGGTTAAGATGCCATGAATGGTAGGGGCACCCTGCTAAGGGGCCATGTGCAGGAAGCTGTCCGTCTGGTAACATGTTTGCAAAAAAAACCACGGCTTATTTCTCCTGGTTACCCAGGCTGGCAGTGTCAGGGTCAAGATAGGCCTTGAAATGACAATGATGAAGACAAATTTGGCTGTTGACTACACAGGACAGTTTTGGGCCTTAGACAAATTGTGCTGAGAGATGACAACTATTCCTACTGTTGAAGTGAGGTGTTGTTGTCCTGAAATATTTTACTAGGATAGAGATGGTGCGATGATCATAACTAACATAATAATTAAGGTATAGAAAAAAAAGTCCCACTTAATTTTACTGCAAACATTGTAGAATTGCATTGAATTTGGGAAGTATGTAATATTCTCTTTAAATGACTTTTTTCTTATATATCTTTAGTAGCCAGTGAGTATTCAAAAATGACTACCCCTTAACAGACATGATCAGGTGATCACCAAAAGGTAGAATTAAGAACAGCATGTTTTAAAACAAAAATTCTCCATAATTGTGGCAAGACAAAGACCATACTCAAGGGTTAACTAAATGTACAGTATCTTAAAGCTGAAAGCACAAAAGGTCTCTGCCTCGTCTTATTCCTGCTTTTTGAACAGTGTTCGTTACTCATTTACTGCATTCTAAGTCATTTTCTAAGGTTAGAATGCGGTAAATGAGTAACACACACCATTCAAAAAGCAGGAATAAACTGATGGGAAAGCCAAATACACCCCTTCTATGAAGTGGTGCTAAGATCAGTAACACAATCCACAAAACACCCCTCCTAACGAAGCGGTGTTCAGAATATTGGGAGAATTGACTTGAGTCAGAAATTACTGGTGCCATTTGTTGATTTGATAAGGTGATAAACTGCTGCATATTAAGAGTCAGGTGACATAAAATGTTTAAAAGCAGATACATTGTTTAATTGATTGCTCACTGCATGAACTGAGACATTTGCGCATAACTATGCAAGTAAATGTTCTACATTCTCATCTGGACTCTGTGAATGCCTTCTTTGAAGATGGAGGAATGTTTATTCCCTAACACCATTAATAGGGTAAAATATTCAGTTTAGACCACCCCCCAGCAACACTCAGCATAATAATAGATCATCTTTTAACTTTATAAAGTGTCTTACAAAGGCTTACAATTGCCAGCATCAACTTTCACATGTGTCACCCTGTGGTCCTCCAATGTCATTTCATGATCAGTCTGTCACAATATGTGTCAAGCCATGTTATTTGCTCATTTACAAGCAGAGCTAACTGTCTGGCTTGCTCTAAGTGATAGCATTGCTTAAATTCTGAAGCCACATATAAGTAATTGACCAAAATCTGGTAGTTGTCCAGATCACAACCCAGAAGAATAAAATGTTTTATTTTATGTAGCAGGTTGTTATTCCCTAATAATGCTTTGTTCTGCAAGAGCTTTGTGTTTGTGGTACTTGATTTATCTTGGAAAATCAGAGATCACTCATCAGCAAATGCAAAGTATGCTTACTCTACAAGAGCATGAAAACAAAATATGGAGAAGTTCTGCCAGGTGCTCCATAAACACGTTTACCAGAGTGACTTGTGTGAATGTAATAGTAAAAATACATATCTCTGTTGTTTACAGACAGCAATGCCATGAAAAATGTGTCATAGATAAAAGCAAGTAATGACAACAAAGAGATCACCTCAAAATAAATGTTATGATCAAAAGAAACAAGAATTACATGTTTCTTTTCTTTCTGTACCTGATTTTTCAGATAGCAATGCACAGTTTATTCCTCCTGTTGGTTTATGCATGCCTGGTGTCAGAATACAATGGCACCACAGATGAAGGGGTTAGGGTAGTTGGTGACACAAAATTGGCTTTTTCTAAATGAGTGTGTTCTGTCCAGGGGAAGAGTCTTTTTTATGTTATGCCCAATGATGTCTGGATAGTCCCTGATCTCCCTAACCCTAAACTGGAGTGGGCAGAATGAATGGCTGAACTTTTCAAGGAGCGCATCATCAAAGGATGTTTAATAATGCAAAACGAATTTAATATGTACCATTATCTTAATATTTACATGTAATGTCAAAAAGAAATAAGCTTCAATGCTAAACAAAAAATTCGGACGTGAGCATCAGTAGGCTTTGCACCCTAGGAGCTATGTTACCCGAACGATTCTATAACATTTCAGTAATTATTTACCGCTCTGATGCTAATCTTTTTGATCATAAAATAGGTTATTACAATAGCAATTGATGAGAAGAATTCATAATTTCAGAATTTGCGGTATTTGATATAATTCTCGAGATATTATCAAAAATTCATTTGAGGGTTCTTCTAGAGTGCCTCTTTCTCTTGCACGATTTGGCTCAAAAACTAATCAGCACATCGTCATCTCAAAACATAAGTTTTGGTTTTAGTATTTTTCCGTCCAGCCATTTTAACTCTAGACTGTCCTCAAGAAACTGTGACACACAGACAGAAATACACCCATTATCGAGATTTCGATGTTTTTGATATCAGGGGACCCTAAAATGTCCAGGGGCCTCATGTATAAACGGTGCATGTGCACAGGAATGTTGCAGACAAACATTTCCATGCTCAAATCTCGAGGTATAAAACCTAAACTTGGCGTAAAGCCATGCACATTTCCACGGTACCTCATACCCTGGCGTATGCAAGTTCTCCGCTCGGTTTTGCAGACTAGTGGCACCCAGCGTCAAAGCAGTGCTACTGTTCCTGTGTGGTTACCCTTACTTTTTCAGATCCACATCCCTGAAGCGACTTTATAAATACACTGAAATTAACTGCATATTGTTTATTAGTTTAATGCATCTGATTGTAATTAACCTGTAACAATATAATGGTCCACAGAATGGTCAAAGTATTCCAAATATCATAACTTTAGTGTTGTTCCTCTCACTGCACCTTCTTTTACTTCTTTCAGCTGCTCCCGTTAAGGGTTGCCACAGCGGATCATCTTTTTCCATATTACTCTCACTGCACCACTTGGAGCAGCTGATCGGAAAGAGAATTATCGATATACAGCATCAAGCACACGCTGCCTCAGCCATGCTTCCTACTTGAACACTTCAAAACCTTTCCTGTAAGGACCCAGCGGTTCAGAAAGCGTTTCATCCCAAGAGCTCTAAACGCAATCAATCAGTTCATCAAGTGCTCCTTGTAGAACTGTTTGTACTTATAAGTACAATCACCTCACTGTAAACTTGCACTACAGTTATAATATTGCACAACCTGAGCCACTTTATAAAGTGCGTATTTACATATGATGATGATATCATTTTTAAGATGAAATGCAGCAAAATATGTTTATCGTATTATACAGATAAAACCTTAACTTCATTTAAATAATCTATATTGTTAATAATTAAAGGGCATGGTGTCGCTATGCTAGCAAGGATCTGGCGCTTGTTCCTGCCTCGCACTGTATGCTTCACTGAGACTGACGTGAAGGATAGAATAATTAAACATGTACTACGAAGATATTTCAGTGTTCCTTAAAAGTTTTGAAGAATCGGCATTATAAGCTTACAGATGACTTAACATCTATTACAGAGCTGATTGTGTGGCGATTGGGTATTTGGAGAAAGAAAGGTAAGGACAAGAATTGGGAGTTAGTACGTTTGAAAGAGACAGCACTGCTGGAATAAATTAATCGAAGGTCGCGCACAATCACTGCGCCACCGTGTTCCCATGTTTGATAACATGCTTTAACTCCTATCATCATGAAAATTATATCAAGTATACATCTCAGTATTTTAATTAATTCAGAGAGCTGTAATATTACAAATGTAATGGATCCTGTGTCCTGTTGGAGGAAGAGAAAACCCTGAAGCACGTAGTGATTCACACACATAGTGCACATAGAAGATCAAATACAAACAAAGCATTTAACGTGCTACTTTAGTTACGATGGGATTTGAGAAACTAGTAAATTAAATGATTTTAAGATGAAGTTTATGATGTTCTACTTTAATGACAAAATAAACTACGTGACTAAAGTGGAAATTTCGAGATTGAAGTTGACATTTCGTGCTTTTTTCCCACTGTGTGCCTATTTTTTTTTCCTCTGTACCCTAATAAGCGTTCATACGACACTCAACTTCTTTTTTATTTCGGGCACTGTGCGACTTTGTGAACTTGAGCTTTCGAGTTTCTCCAACACTCTCTGTCACTCGATCAATTTCCTTTTGTTGATTATACCACTGTTTAAACCAGCAAATAGTACGTTTTTCCTTGCCTCCACTTAGTATTCATTGAAATTCTTATATTTTCCCCCATGCTTTTTCCATTGTCTTTTCACAGAAGGCTGAGCTTAAGGGCTATTCATATTGATTTGCGTATTCAAAGAGGCGTAATTCTGGGAGGAGTTGGGGTGGGACAGCAGGCACATGCACGTGCGTTACTTTTCACGCTGATCGGGATTTATGTAGAGTAAGAACGTGGAAGTTTGCGTACGTACAGATTCCTGCATCTGGATTTTTCTGTGTGTATGCACATTCCCGTTTTTGTGCTTACGCCATGTTATAGTGTGAGTTCTACGCACGGCGTTATACATGAGGCCCCAGATCTGTAGAAAACTGGAGTTCGAAATTTTTGATGAATCTAAAGCTTTCGCTCCTCCCCCATAGATGATAGGTTATGGTGGGGGAGGGTGCTTTTCCCCAACGGCCAGGATGCTCACGTTGGGGAATCCAACACCCAAGCTTCCTGACTCCCACCGTCTTCCACGGCAAGTAATCCTTCTGCTGGTCACTCTCACTCCTCACAATGCTCAGCGGGAGCGACCACTACCAACTGCGCTAGGTGTTGGCCAAACAACCCGCTAGGGCTCACTGTCCAGCTGCCTATGAGCACTCGCTCGCTCGCTCTTTCTCTCTCTCTCACACACACTCTGGCTTTCTCCTCACTGCTTTCTGCAAACTCCATTTCTTTCTTTTACTTTTTCTTCATCTTCCGCTCGCTAGCCACCTTGCGCTACTATATATTACGGGAACGTGGAACAGCTGTGGCAAATCAGCAGCTCCCAGGAACAATTATGGATGCGGACGACTCCTCACCTGTGCACTTAAGCAAGAATTGCCCACATCACAAATCACCCCGGGAACCGACCACACCCCCTCTCTAAGCCGTGAGTGTGTCGATTATTTATTTAAAACTGGCCCTTTTGACATGAGCTGTGGACCCGCTATAACACACACATATATGACAAAATATCATCATAATTCCTAAAAAGTAACAGTAAGCATTAGCATCATTCATCCACTAAGTCACAGGAGTGAATCCATACAACATTGCTGTACAAATCCATTGCTGAATGCAGTCATCTACAATCCTCCAATATCTGGCCAAATTATTTCAGAAAATCATTGTAACGGTTTACTGTTTGAGGAAAGTGTAGTCATTAGAAAAATTTGGAGGACAGTCAAATGCAAAGGCAAAAGCATTCCAGCTAGGGCTGTAAAGAAAAGATGGCTATAATAATAAAATCCAGTTATTCATGTATACAATCCTGAATCTGCTTAATTCAATACTGAAGGTGAGGGGTGTCACTGGTGGGAGAATTCAACCCTGGACTAGGTGCCACTCCACTGTAGGGCACCCTCACTTATTCACTTAAATGGAGCCAGATACAAGTCATTGATTAACGTTACTTGCAAGTGTTTGGTATATATGATGAACAACCAAAGTGCCAGAAGATGCTTTCATCCAAGTGCTGGTAGAACAGATAGGTTTCTCACTGATTCAGATCTTAGACTCCATACCTATGAAGCAGCGATCTAAACACTCCAACACAGTGCTTCAATTAAGGTCAATTCAGTTCATTTCAATTTATTTGATTCACAAAGAACAACTAAGATTTATAGGCATAATAAAGAAACACAAAATACATAACCAGTCTTTTGCCTGCACATGATTACATGCACTGTTAATTTTAATAGATAGTAATAGAGTGATCCATAAACCTTGTTTAAAATATAATCCATATGACACTAACAGAGAAAGAAAAACATTAACAGAGCTAATTAATCCAATTCAGGGGATTGGGGTGCCACATCCTTTCTAAAAGGATTAAGCACATGGTAGCAAGTAGTTTTGCATGGAGCACCAGTCCTTTGCTGGAGCCATTTGTGGACAAACACACACAGATCCAACTTGGAATTGTCAATTAACCTAGCTTGCATCATTACAAATGTGAGAAGAAATATCAGTAGAAACACAAAGAAAACATGAAGAAAATGAGTAAATTCCACATAGAAAACCATTCAGCTTTTTAGCTGCCCTAGTTGAAAGTGAAACTGTTGTGCCCAAATAGCAGAGTCTTGAAGACAAATGCTTTAAATCTGTTAAGCTGCCCCTTTTGTTTTTTGAGCATGAGTTTATGCAAATATTAGTTTGAAGAGTCTTGGAGTTTTGAACAAGTTGTTACACAGATATGAGAGTAAAAAGTGGGGGTGGGTGTCCATTTGGAGTTTCCAGATATTAGATTGAAGAGTGGAATGAGGGAGTCTTATTGGTGTTAACCAATAAAATGTCGCCCCCTCAAAAACTTTATTGCCCTTTGCAAATGCTTAGTTTTCCTGTATGGTAGGGCCAGCACTTCAGACAACAACCAAGCAAGAAAACCAAAAGTAAGATTTGGGATGTTCACACGGTCCCTTGGAATGAGCCAAATCATTTGATCTAGGCTGTCTTGCCACCATTGCCTTTCCTTATTTAATAATTTGGTTGTGGAACAATATTTTAATTGTCAATGCTATTTCAATATACTATGTACACCTGATAATACTACAACTACAACAACTACTACTACTGGGCTGTCTGGTCAACACCATAACGTTTACATCATCACAGCATAGAAACAGTGTCCTAAGACTGTATAACAATATTATAGTCTTTGTTGAGCAGTGATATAGTACAATGTTAAAGTGTTTTTCTCCTTGTATAAAAATTTTAAAATCATTTCAAAATAAAAGTATATTATGCAGATTTTTCATTTTTGTTGTGGATTATACATTGAAAACCACATTTTCATAGGAAATGGAAACACCAACAACACATTCTTAGCTTTGCAGATTCATTAATATTAATCTGTAACAAAATCTATGTCAGGTTGTTATTATGATTGGTATTCTTTAATAATTTTTCACAAGTTTTTCTATGCCCATTTTGCTGATGTCTATATGCAATTACAGTGTAGGGGGGTCACAGAATTCATGTTATTTTCAGAGAGTTCTGATTGTTTTTTATCTGATTATGATGGCATCGTGATTTTCATGCATGTTGCCATTTCAGTAGTTTAGGACTCACTCCTGATTGCCAGGGGCAGATGAGGTAACAGTGACTGATGTGATTGACATGACGTGTTGAAAGATTGTCTGTGATGACCATTCCTTATCCAAGTTTTCAATTCAAAACACAACGAGTCCGTGTTGTTTTGTTCTCTATTAGCATTAATTGGCTGTTTTTTTTGGTTTCAGCTTTGATTTCTGATTTACGATTAGGCTTCGATGACAGATATGATAGATTCTTGGTTTCAATGTTTTTGTTTGTATTTGTTCATGTTTCTTCTCCATCATTCAAAGTCACCTCCATTATTCAACGTTTGCCTCCTTTTACTTGTAAATGTTTCTTTTAGTGTGGCGAGAAGGAATTTTCAGCATTTACACATTTTCATAGGCATTTTAAATAAAATAATTTAAAAGATGTATAACACTGTGCATCTGATAAACCAGAAGTAAAAGTATACATGGCATTGTGTCATCATGACACAAAATGAGTGTGTAGCTAGCCAGATTAGGCACTATTTCACTATGTTGGACCACAGTCATTCAGATAAATGAAAGTCCACATGTTAGACCTTGTCATGATTTATTTGACTCACGTTTTCATTATTACAGCTGGTGCATTAGCTGTGCAGAACTCGTATCCTTACTGAAAAGTGGTCATCAATCAAACTCATTCACCATGACTCTCCTTGCCTTTCTTCTGCTCACTTTTGTTCTTTGGTGCATACCCACTTCTGCAATTCCCTATGATGTGACATGTGCATTATGTGTATTCTGTAGCAGCTGCTCTCATCCATATACTATAGCACTCACTTTGTACATTCTTAGGACCTGGCATCTCATCTTTTTACCTTAGAAACATGTATACAGAAGATGCTTTTTTTGTGTGTAACTGAATGCATGCATTTTGTCTAATTCTTAGAAAGTGAACAGATGTGTTCAAAAGAAAAAAGATGGCTACTACTTCATACATCATGTAGATGATTTTATTTCATTGAAGATCTAGCCAAGCCAGTCACTTATTGTTGTAGAACTCCTGAAGTGGATGTATTGTTTTCAAGCTTTGAATGGTTTTCTGCAGGTACTTTTCATTTATTATTTTTTTGAAGGTTTTTCTTCTTCTCTACTTCTGACCTCATATTTGTCATTTTAACCTTATACAGGATGCTGAGCTGCTGCACAATCCTAATGGGAGTTATCATGTCTTCCAGAGTTTGCTTTACTTTCTTTGTGAGTGAACCTCATTACCAGAACACTTCAGTTCTGTATCAGCAGAAGAATCCAACTACAGTACTAGTTTTTGTGAGACCGCAAGAAATACTCCAATATAGTACTTTAAAGGTGAACATGCATTCTGATCTGCACTCATATTTGTGCAGCTTTCCCCAATTTAGCAGTATTTGTTTATTTTACTGCTGTTCTAATCCAAAGCAACTACCATTATATTTTCTTAACTACTTTTGGAGCATTAGTGAGTTTCTTGACTTCCTCAGTATCACACATTGCATGCGTGGTGAAACTAACATGCTGAACTTCTATGAGGAAGCAACAAAAGGGTATGATCAAAGTGGGGCATATGATATTATTTACCTTGACTTTCAAAAAGCATTTGATAAGGTTTCACATGAGAGGTTGGGCATCAAAATAAAAAGTGGGAGTTCAGGGCGTAGTGTATAGATGGGGGGAAAAATCAACTCAAACACAGGAAGCAGAGGGTTATGGTGTGAGGAACCTTATCCGAATTGGCTGATATTAAGAGTGGTGTTCCACAGGCATCAATGCTAGAGCCATTACTATTTATATATATATAGTGGTCAGGCAGTGGAAGGACAGACTGGAAGCAGTCGAGAGTTTGGGACGCCAGCTGGGTCGTCCCTTTTAATTGTTGCAAGATGAAACAAACAAAAATAAAAAGTAACAAAAAACGTGCCAATGCACTGTTCCCGATCAGGGATTCCTTGTGCTTCGCCGTGCGGCTCGTTCAGGTCTTCCAGCAAAAGACACGTCTTTCTTAATCTGCGCATATTTTATAGCGAAACTTCTGAAAGGGATAGGGTTAAGTGCCCTTACTGGGCGGCTTCTCTGAGCTGGTAGGGAAGAAGGAAAACAGGACAAAGTCAGTAGTAACCGCCCCTCTTGTCTATTACGTACCTTTCCCTGGCCTTTAAAGGAATCCTCATCCTCATCCTCACGCCCATGTGTGACAATATATATATAAATGATTTGGAAAGGAATATAAATAACAAGCTGGTTAAGTTTGTAGATGATACCTAGGTGGACTGGCAGATAATCTAGAATCTTTTGAATCATTACAGAGGGACTCGGACAGCACACAGGCATGGGAAGATGAAATTTAATATATGTAACAGTAAAGTATTACATGTTAGGTTTGAATGCAAAATGTGAGGTCTGAAAATCACCTTATGAGGAGGTTTTAGGAGTCATACTAAACTCAATACTATCAACTTCCCAACAGTGTTCAGAAACCATTAAGAAGGCCAACAGAATGTTAGGTTATATAGCACGATGTGTGGAGTACAAGTCCAAGGAGGTTGTTCTCAAGCTTTATTATGCACTGGTGAGGCCTCATCTGGAGTACTGTATACAGTTTGGGTTTCCAGGCTACAAAAAAGACATAGCAGCACTAGACAAAATCCAGAGAAGTGCAGCTGGGCTTATTCCAGGACTATAGGGAATGAATTATGAGGAATGATTAAAAGAGCTGAAGCTTCTCAGTTTAATTAAAGGAAAATTAAAAGGACACTTGATTGAAGTGTTTAAAATTATGAAGGGAATTATTGCAGTGGATTGAGACTGTTATTTTAAAATGAGATCATCAAGAACATTGGGACATGGTTGGAAATATCGTAAGGGTAAATTTCACACAAACATTATGAAGTTTTTCTTTACTCAGAGAACCACAGACACTTGGAATATGTTACCAAGTAGTGTGATAGATAGTAGAACTTTAGGGACCTTCAAAACTAGACTTGATGTTACTGTGGAAGAATTAAGTGAATAGGACTAGAAAGCTTTGTTGGGCTGAATGGCTTGTTTTCATCTAGATTATTATAATGCTATACAGGTGGAAACTAAACACTAATGGTTGACTTCTTAGGGCAATGCCACCACTAGGGGGCACATTGTACACCAAAAGAAGGTACTGATGGGATGGTGCCTGACACAATTTCTTTGTATTTTTTAATTTTATTTATTTCGCTACTGCCAGCCATGCACTGCTGCTTGCTTAGGGCTGACTCCTGCCTTGTACTCGAGACTGCTAGGATAGACACCTGCCCACACAACCCTGAATTTTGAAAATGTTATATTATGGAGCTGAAGTCCAAAAGTGATTTACAAATTGTGAGTGCATTACCCCTATTTCTAGGCCATGTTAAAAATAAAGCCACTAGGTCATACATGTGCTTCAGTGTCACTGATGCCAAAGTGCCCAAGGCACTATAGTTTTACTGCTTTGCTTTGGTGGCTTATGAAAATTGCACTGTGAATGGATCTCTTTGAAAATATTTTGGTAAGTTATAAAAAGAAAGCAAGGCAGTGATTAGTTACCACCCTTCCCCCAATGTCTGCAGTTCTACAGATATCTCTTCCTCCCCTCTGCTTTTCCATCTTTTTCTCTTGAAGCTTTGCTTTTTTTCCTCTTGGGAAGGAGGAGGCAGTGACAAAGACAGAGAGACAGAGAAACAGGAGAAGGATTGGGTGAAAGAATGCATAATGCATAAGTCAGAAGAGGACAAGGGATAAAACAGAGTCTGTCTTCCTGACAATTTCATAAATTAGACACAAATAAAAATTGTTAAGTCATGCAATGCTAAAAGTAGAACACACTGAATAAAATCAAACCACAGGCACCCACATGGACCTAACAGATCCATCCACACATCCATCTGGTAACTTTCCTTTGCTTGGCTTCAGCATTGACAAGAAACCAAGAACCAACCCTAAATGGAATGCCAGGCAATTGAAAGGTGAAATCACTGTCATAAACATAATGAACCAATTTAGAGACACTTTGGGGTGGGAGAGAAAAGCCACAAGCAGACTCAGAGAGAACAGGCAACTTCTGTTGTTTCACCCTCACAAGCAAGTTGACCACAGATTGCCTGACCTGTTAGGCAAGATCACTAACTAAATGAGCCATCATGCTGCCTTCTCAAGAAATGTCTTTCAAACAAATTAATGTTGAACTATTCTGTCTCCTTCCTATTCACTACTGGTAAATTTTTTTTGTTCTTCTATGCCTTAATTTAGAATAAATCCAAGGTCGAGTAATGACCAAGTCTTTAAACTGGGAATTCATAGCATCCAACTGGACAACATGTTCTTCTGCAGACTGTTTAAAGTTAAACATTCTGAATAAAGACTGCATGGTCTTTCCCATATTAATTCATTCTGATTTTTCTATAATTAAAGCACCAGCAGGCAATTGAAATAGAAATATGTGCTGCCCATCCCTTATAGCATTTGTGCTAACACACCAAAGCTAATGTATTTGATGGCAGCATAACAGAAGGCTAGAGATGGGAGCACAAAAGTAAAGTATGCAGTACCTCATTAGAGTCTTTGAAAATCTCAGCCTAGGGCAAAATGGAAACCCACTGAAAACTCTGGCATACTTCAGCCAGATTTAAAACATTCGATAAGTTCACCCTAGACTTCAAAAAAGGTTTGATGTGATCAGCACTAAAGCCAGATCTCTCCAACTTGGAGATCAGAGGACCTGAATCTGGGGTGAAACCTTCACGCAAAGGACACAGATGATGTCCACACTGTCCTCATCTTCATTCCATCCATTTTCTAGGAATTTGCATAAAACTATATTAACAACAACAACAACATTTATTTATGTAGCACATTTTCATATAAATAATGCAGCTCAAAGTGCTTTACATGATGAAGAAAGAGAAAAAAACAAAATAAATAAGAATTAAAATAAGGGAACACTAATTAACATAGTATAAAAGTAAGGTCCGATGGCCATGGAGGTCAGAAAAAATAAAAAAAACTCCAGACGGCTGTAGAAAAAAATAAAAACTGCAGGGGTTCCAGGCCACTAGACCACCCAGCCCCCTCTAGGCATTCTACCTAACATAAATGACATCAATCAGTCCTCATTGAATTCAGGATTTTCATGGAAGAACTTGATAATGACGGCCATGTGGACTTCTGGCCTTTAATCCATCAATGTAGGAACATTACGGTGCTTTGATCAGGTGGTGGTGGCGCAGGTCGCCACCCCAGAAAACCGGAAAAAGAACAGAAGAGAAAGTAGGGGTTAGTACTATAAAGAGTCACTATGCAAAACTTATGATGCTATGAGTATGAAATTCAGGCAGCCAGACAGTCACTCATCTAAAGGCATGACAGATGTATAAATGCAAATTTCCAAATATATTTTCACAATGAATAATCTGATGTTCTATGTCCAGACTGTGTGGACACATCTCAATAAAATGAATGCAATACTGGAAGTCTCATTTCAGATTGGAATTTTTTGGAAAATAACTCAGAAAGAGAAAGAAAATAATCATTATTTTCAAGCTCGACTCAAGAACTGTGTAAATGAGCTCAATGAATTGAGATATAGATGGGAAAGATCAATTGGCCAAGTGGCACAATTCCCTGAGGGTGAGCCAGCTCGCGGGATCCTCATTGTTGTTGGATCGGGTCAAGGGGATGCCCACATAACATCTGGCTGTGGCAGATAGATGGTCATTTTCGTAGAGTGGGACTGGACTGTGTGTTTGCCTGGGGAGTTGGTAATCAGGATCCCGAGCTGTTTCATCATGTGGTGAATTCGGCAACGTGCTGTACCAGTGCATGTTCCCCAACTTGACCTGACTTGAAAGATCATTGTGATTTAAATGTATGGTAATTACAAAATAAGAATGATGATGATTCTAATTATTTTTAGTACTGTAGTGTATCTATTTTGCTGTAAAGATTTAATTTTAACTGGCACTCTATCCTGAGTTAATGCTGCTGGTTAAAAACCTAGCCACACTATGATCCTGAAATCCATCCATCCATCCATTTTCCAACCCGCTGAATCCGAACACAGGGTCACGGGGGTCTGCTGGAGCCAATCCCAGCCAACACAGGGCACAAGGCAGGAACCAATCCCGGGCAGGGTGCCAACCCACCACAGGACAAACACAAACACACCCACACACCAAGCACACACTAGGGCCAATTTAGAATCGCTAATCCACCTAACCTGCATGTCTTTGGAATGTGGGAGGAAACCGGAGCGCCCGGAGGAAACCCACGCAGACACGGGGAGAACATGCAAACTCCACGCAGGGAGGACCCGGGAATCAAATCCAGGTCCCCAGGTGTCCCAACTGCAAGGCAGCAGCGCTACACACTGCGCCACCGTGCCGCCCGATCCTGAAATGCATACATTATTTTGAAAATGGATCGATGGGTGAATTTCATTTTAATGAACTGAGGTGAATCACTATCCATCCATCCATCCATTCATCCATCCATCAGTTTACTTTTTTAACTTCAAGGTCATTACAGTTTTGATCCATTTGGTGAGCTGCACTCACATACACAAGGTAAAGTAACATAACCCTCCCAATCCATTTCAGAAGTTTGCAGAATCAAACCATATCTCAGCAGCACTGGAAACATACCAGGGTGCTTCCCAGGATGGGACACCAATCCGTTTCAGGACCCACTTTCTCAAATACCCTCACACACAGGGACAATATGCAGTCACCAGCTAACCTAACCTGTAAATCTTTGGGCCTGTGGGAGGAAAACCAAGGGAGAATTCTATATAGACATGGAAAAACACGTGTATCCACACAGACACAAAGGTCAAGCACATCAATTGAACACATGAATTGGTATCAATGAAAAAGCAAAACAAACTACTTAAAATAAAACAGTTTTGGGGAATTTAATTTGAAATAAAGGTTATTTTTGCTTATGGAGACCCATGTGGTACTGTCATGTGCATATCCTTATCTATGAGTACTTTGGTTTGTCTCCATATCCTCAAGATGTGCATGTTAGGTTAATTTAGGACTTGAAATTAAGCTAGCCCAAGAGCCCCAGTGACCCTGAAATGGATTATATGGGCTTGTTCATAAGGTTAACTGTGAAAATTGGATGAAACTAAGCCTCTTTGATAAAGACAAACCTGTGTCAGAGTGATGGCAAGAACAAAATGTGGAGACAAAATGAACTGTGCAAGATCCAAAGCACACCACCACATCTGTTAAACATGGTGGTGAGGCTGTTGTAGCATGTACGGCTGCCACAAGTACTGGCACACTTTCCTTTAATGATGATGTAACTGCTGATGGCAGCTGCACAGCGAATTTTGAGGTGAATAGAAATATCTGCTGAGGTTCCAGTAAATGACTCTAAAATAGGCAGATGGATGATGAAATAAGCTACTATACCAGGATAAATATCATATTTTAGGTGAATAGTTTTGCTGCCTCATAGATTTTGGACATGAAGTTTGAATCACAGCCTCAACATTTTCTGTGAGTTTTTTCTGGGTTCTCTGACTTTCCATTTACAGCTCAACGATGTGCAGGTCAGACTGACTGGTGCCCTTATCTTGGTCTGTTGTATCCAATGTAATACACTTGCACTTCATTAGCCTGATTAGCCAAAAAAATTGCAAACTTTTAATCTTAGTGACCATTCATAGCTCAGCTCCTTGCATTGTCTATTTTCTGTCCAAGGCAAACTATATGTTTGTAGCTGATATTTTATATACAGTATTTATTTATGCATATACAGTAGTTATATGTTTTATTCCTTTTGTATTGCCATTGCTCTTAGTCAATGATCTGTGTCTGATTTATTGTCATATTATGTACCGTGGTGCTGCTGTAGGTTTCTGCACCAGTGGGGTTGGTGACAAATGCTTTTCCTTGTACTGTATGGTTGAACTGAATTGAACTGACAATGTAGGAGTGATTGTGTCCAGTGATAGCCAGGCTTCTATTTCAGGGCTGGTCCCTGCTGTGTCCCTGATGCTACCTAGATAGGCTATTGCTACTTATGACCAAGAAATAGAAAATAGGGGCTTAAGTATTGCACCTAACCCATTTATCCATCCATCCATTTTCTGTGTCTGTTGCTTCCAGGTCAGTCCAAAAGATGAGTGATAAAATACCTCTCAGACTCAGAGGATATTCACTCACATTGACACTCTGGTTTCAATTTGAGGACTCAAATCAGTCACCCAGCATGTCTTTGAACTATGAAAATATAATAACATTTCCCTTGAGTAAGCCCCAACCAGCACTAAGACAGCAGGTAAACTCGAGCCAGAAGACATCAAGACAGAGGCTATTATATATTCAAGCAAAACAAACTGAATAAAAAGCACATTTTCAAAATCTAAAATCCACGTATCATAACAATTCACTGAACTCCTTTATTCCAGTCCAGGGTGGCTGGATAAATTCAGATAACGTAATTTAAAATCTGAAATTTAAATAGTCTGAAATGCTGATGGATGCAATTCCTAATATAACATAGCAGTTAGTGTCATAAATGCAGGCTGAACACGTCCATACAGTATCACATTGCTGTGGAGGGGGATATAAAAATGGTGCGTGACTCACATTTGAGACTGGGTGTACGCTGTGACTCGATTTTGTTTTACACATACAGAATTATACCAGCTTGGATCAATGAGTGTCCTAGATAACTGTATTATAATTTAACACATCAAATTGAATTTTACACATAAGAAGCAGAATTAATAAGTTTAAAGCATACAAATTGACCACTATTTTGTCAGGGAGTGTGGTGAAGTGGGTAGGGCACTGGCCTTTCAACCCCATGGCAGTCAGTTCAGTTTTGCCTTTTCTTTACTGTGTGATCCTTTAGAAAGTAAATTAACTCATCTGCGGTCCTTCTGTTAAAAAAAATCTGTAAACAGCTATCAATTTTTTCTTGGATAGAGGTGTTAGCCAAATACACAATAACATTAATTGCCAGTGCTCAGTTAAATGATCGAGGCATGGTGCAGGCGCCTGTGATGCTCAAATAAAGACGGGTGTCCCAGCTTCTCCATGAGCTCCACTGCATTAAATCCTTTAGGACAAAGTCTGGAAACAATGAGGACCGATTTAAATTCATTTAGGTTAGGTAGAATGCCCAGAGGGAGCATGGCGGTCTTTTGACCTTGGAAACGCTTACCGATTTTGTTGCTATCTTCATCTTATCTGTATTATTTTTTTATTTATGTGTCCTCCCAGCTTTCTTACTTTATCATCATACCCATCTTTAGAGACTTAGAATACGAAATATAAGGACACTACCTTTGAGCTAATTATATATCTATTTTATGTAAGCCCATCTTGATTTATTCATTATTATTCTTACCTAATTTAACTTGTTTTTCTTTTCTTGTAACTATCTCTTTGACATCTTGTAAAGCATTTTGAGTTACACCCTGTGCCTGAAAGTGTTTCATAGAAATTAACGTTGTTGCTGCTGTTCAATAGCAAATAAAATCACTTTTTGTCTTTCATATTCTAACTAGGGTAATAACATAAAACAAAAAAGTATTCAAAAACCTGTATAATCCAGTTTGGGGGTTGTAGGGTGCAGGAGCTGATCCTTGCAACACTGAGAACTTTCCCTGGACGGGGCACCAAGCCATTGCAGTGACCACTCATGGTTCACATGACTCCAATTCATACAGCATTACTTCTGTGGGATTTTAATGGAAAATTAAATAAAATCCCACACACTACATGCAGACACCAACCTGGCCTGGAATTCAAACCCAGGGCTCAGGATCTGTGAGAAAGAAATGCTAATCCATGCACCAGAATGTCATCATAATATTTGATAGAATTTCAGTTTATTACTTTTTTGGTGGGGAGGGCGGCTGTCCCTCAGTCACTCACCTCTTGTGAGTATATGGGGTCCACTGTGCTCAGTTGAACAGTCTATTACAGATTAACAAATGGAGACAATGATGGCTTTATTTATCCCTTTTGTTGTGCACTTTGACTTTAAGATGTCTTTTTCTGAGTGTTTTTCGTCCACTGATATAGTATATATCATTTTCAGGCTCCACTGAAATTTATTTTAAGAGCATAATTATGACAAGTAATATAAATCATATCTATGCCCTGACGCAGGCATGGAGAGGGGGTGTGATTGTTGAATAGAGAGGCTGATTAAAGTGCACTACGTGAACAAGGCTTGGGTGACAATGGCAGGCAAGTAGGCATGGCTTGTATGTTTTAAAGTGTCTCTTCATCCTTCACTCAGGTCCACAGGGGACACTTTGCTTTTTTTCGCCATGACTTTTAAATTTTAGGAAGCAGATAATCTTTGAATCAGATATTTCTGGCTTTTAAGTATTGTTTATTGCTCAAGATAAATAATACTCCAGAATCTACCTTTGCAGTGATTTATTGTTTTTTGGCAGTAAATTAAGCAATACCTGTAGGAGTACACAAACAGGCTGGGAGTTAATCTGTCTCACATCAAGACTCGTTGTCTCCTATAGGCATTCACGATGCAATAAACAGTGCTGCCAAAGTGTGCGTGTAACTTACGCTCATTTTTCATGTGCCAGCGCCTGTGAAACCCTTCTGAAAGAAGCAGATAGTTGTGACAGAAAATGAGCACTTTAGGCACTCATCACTGCCTCATATATTACAGCCGTTTAGCAGCATAATTATCACCTTGTGAGATTAAAAAAAAAATAAAAGTAACAGAAATGACCAGATTGTACATGTACAGAATGTATATTTCATAAAGCCCATCTACCAATTATTGCTTGAAGTAGTGTAGGTTCAAGAAAAAATGCTTTGTACAAAGCACAGCCAACAGATGCAGCAGTGGCCGTGTATTGTCATAATTGCATTTAGATAGAATCTCATCTTTGATTTCCAGATTGCTCTTACCCTTTGTGGAGTGTGCATCAGAATCAAAGTCGGGGAAGAGTAATTTAAAAACAGAAATATGTTTCCTGTTCATAAAAGAGGCTTGTCACCTGTCTGGTGCTTTAATGTTCTTACAGGTTTACTTGTCATGGTTTTGAGCTGCTTGGTGTACATCACTTCAGAATTAAATAAGGATTTGGTGTGTTTTTGTTGTTAATGTGAGCATTTGAAAATGATTGTGTTTAATTATATAAACTTAGTGACCTGCAGTTTGTGTACAATGAAAAATGAATGCAGTAGTAAAAAGACTATATTTTCAGTTTTACATAAAATAAATAATATATTAACCCCATGTCAACCAACTTGGTGAAGATTTAAAATCACATTATCAAAAATTATCAGTTTGAAAGACACCGAATTGAAAACAAAACTGTTTTTGATTTTTTAGGATACAAAGACCTCAAAGACACGAAGAAATAGATTAGCCAGAGATCAAATTACTGGACAGACAGGCATACCAAACTTAATGCCAAAAATTAGTTTTCAAAAATCCATAGCACTAAAGTTATCATCAAACTAGAAATTTGATTTTAGTATTAGTCAATTATATATATATATATATATATATATATATATATATATATATATATATATATATTGTTTTCTTTGTTTCTTTTTTATGTGAGATTTGAAAGTTTATTTAATGTTTGGAATTGAATTTAGGATGGTATTTTCTATTAACATCCAATTTCCTTACGTTTTCTGATCCAGGGTATTGCACTGATGATGTCATGGAAATAACACTATAAATATGGTGGCAATCACACATTGCTTGATCCCTGTGCGGATACAACTCTGTTTTTGTAAATATTCGTGATAGCTAGCTTTAAAACCAAGTAGGCCCTAGGGCTAGGATTTAGTGTTTTGGAATCAACCTCCTTTGACTTATAGATTTCTGGTTATTTGATTTTGCTGTACTCTGACCATGACTGTTTGCTGGTTTATTTGTGTTTACAATAATTCTCAGTCACTGTGTATGTCCTTAACATTCAGATGCGTAGAAATTGCATAAAACTGAACTTTATACCCACCCTGCCCGGGATTGGTTCTTGCCTTGTGCCCTGTGTTGGCTGGGATTGGCTCCAGCAGACCCCCGTGACCCTGTGTTCGGATTCAGCGGGTTGGAAAATGGATGGATGGATGAACTTTATACCATCATGTGAGTGAAGTCACACACCACGCACCTCTGGCTGTCTGTTCTTAGCAACTTCATATTGAAGATTTTTATGAACCAGGATCAGAAGGAGAATCATAGTCAAATGTTGTGCAAAGCTTGTTAACCAGAAAGTTGTTTTGCCATCAAGCCGAAAAATAGTTAAAAAAGACAAATTCAAAGGAATCAAAGTAAAGGGATCGAACCAGGATACTGATGAACAAAAATGCACTAGTAACAAACCAAACTCTTATAGCCACATAGATATTAATCTGACCTAAATACCCTCTAGCCTGTGGCATTATGGGTCATAAACCCAAGTTGTCTTGCATAGCAAAATGGTTAGCAACAATAAACAACCAAATCCAAAATGGTGGTGTCATTGGAAAAGCAAAAAGAGGTGTGTAAGGGAAGTTCACTTAACACAATAAAGTAGCAAAAACTAATTAGTATCTGCTACACTATAAAAAAATTTATTCACTTGTACTGCTATTGTGAAACAGCAATCTAATAGAATGTGCCAGTAAAGAAGAAAAAAAAGAGAGAATTGTCAGAAACTAGCACAAAGTCTAAAAAGCAACCAAAGCATCAAGCGTTGACCAGAATTTTAATCAAAATAAACGTGCCTAGATTGAGTCACAAAAGATTTATGCAATATATCCATTTGGAAAATGGAACAACTGGAAAACAAGAGCAGCACCCCACCATCTTATATAACTGTGGAGTGTTGACATAATGAAGAAAAAGAAAAAGAGAATCTTAAAGTGAATGAATTTGAGTTGTTCTATTAAGCCTCTGTTTTTTTAAACCTGGTGAATTCCTTTCCTCCTCCACTAACATGGCTTTCAGTCCCTAATATGATTTAATCTACACCAGAGTAAGGGGATAATACTCCATCTTTGTGCAGACTGATGGTTTAGTAATCATAGTCTTGGGCCTGGTTGACCAAGAGAAGGTCAATAACAAATCAAAATTTTAAACATCACTTCCACTTTCAATTCACCTTTATACAAAATCAGGGGCTCGAAAGGCAAAAATGGCATACAGGCAAAGTATATTGTATTTATAAAATCCTACAAAAGTCACATATCGGGCTTAGTTCCTACATACAGTAAATCTCATTTCAATTTAAAACTATGCACACTTTTAGCCACTCCCCATCACTGCCTGTCAGTAACCATACAGTATATGGTCTAAAAATGCCTTTTTCGAATATTCACAATCTAATCACAATATAAATTTGGCCATGTTCAGATTGACCTTCTTACTACAAACCAGTTAAGAACAGAGAAAAAAAGACTGAAAACGAAACTTTAGTGAATGTGATCTTGAGGTATTACTGACAGAAAAATATTAAACCACAAAAACATTCCGTTTGCTGGTCTTTCTGTGGAAGTTACAATAAAAGAGGAAAGCCAAGAGAGGGAGCAACTGAATGGGGAGAGCAATAGCAGGGTGCCATCTTGCAGTGCTCACACCGCCACCAGCAGACACCATGCATTGATTCAGACTGTACATGCAGAACTGCATGATATTATGACCATTCTTATTAGACATGTAAAAATTTGAAATCATTTTGCCAAGTAAGTGTCAATGTTGCAAAACATACATGTCTCTTTACATTTGAAATGCAGCATCCAAATGTCTTTGAATTGTCATTGTGCTGTTGCCCTGAAGAGCAGGATCTGGGATCCTCAATGCAGTTTTCTTGGCCCATCTTAGGTGGCAGAGATAGCCCATGTTCTGTGCTGAGTTGTGCAGTACTGCACAAGTCATCACAATGTGGCAAACCTTTGTGGGGCTGTAAAGCAGCGTACCACCCAACGAACCTGGATACTGCCATTTTTCTTTTAATGAACTAATGGTCCATTTTTCATTATTATTATTTTCTTAGCAGACACCTTTATCCAAAGCAAGTTACAATAATGAAGACCCCTGGCAGGGGTTGAAAGCTCAGGAATAAAAACTACTTTATTATACGTGATTCATTTTTCTCCCTTTGTGGATCTCCAGCTGCAAATATGCAAACCGTATCACAGACCTTCTCTTCCATACATATATATATATATATATACTGTATATAGATGTTGGTTCTATCACAGATGGTGTGTGGGAGTGCCATTCATTATATCTCTTCTCTTGTAATGGACCCACTCTCACCTGAAAGAAAGTTATACAAGTTGTCTGTAATGTACTAAACCTAATTGCAATGCTATCAATTAGGCTTACTTATGAAGACGCCAGCCATTATACCCAGCACGACCCTGAAGTCTGCTTCCCACACTACTATTTAATAAAACAAAGGAATCATGGGTTGAGCCCGGCCACCTTAAAAACAGACACATTTGATCATCACATATTAGTCATTTATTAATTAAATTAAATTGTTTTGTGTTTATAAAAGCAAATTCATTCTGCACCTTTATTACAACATGTGTGCTCTTAGTTGCACTGATTACCTTAAGAAAATCAGCAATTGCTACAAATTGCTATTTAATCTTGGCTTGCTCACCCTGACTGTAAGGATATTGCATGTATCTGGGTAGCATCTTAAGTATACTCAGTGGTGACTATGAGATTCCTGGCCAGTCAGCCAGTTCAAGTTGAAAAATGCCCATCGCCAAATACCCTATGGCTTTTAAAAACCTTTAACGGAACAGCAATAGCGTGATTCCTGCATGATGGTCTCTATAATGTAGGTTCCAATTTAACATGTATATTCAAGAGGACAGCTCTAGGACGTCTTAATCAGTTTATTAGCCAGTCATCATCATAAGCCAAAAAATCATCATGATCCCTGAAAACTTGATTTAGCCTGACATTGGCAACATCCTCCGAAAAAGAAATAATGTTGCCTTCACCAGTTATGTTATACAACACACAGCACTAACTTTTTATAGCCAAAATAGATGGGATTTGCCATTAAGTGTGTGCATTAGCCGTTGTTACCAATGTTGAAGACAGCCGTATTGAAAGAACATGTCACTTAGCTGTGATTTAATTAGTTCAAGGACATCGGGATGTGACTGATGTGTCATTGCAATTTACAATGAATGAGATTTTCGGTTCACTTCATTGTCGTGCCACCTGGAGTTGCTAAAATGCCAACACTTAGTCAACATAGGACATAAGGATGGTCAAAATGTGCTGTAAGTACATGTATAAGTCAATTTCGATGCTAGGTTTGTGTTTTAGAAATTCCAACTTTTATGTACGAAACAGCTTTTACATATTTCTGAGCAGAAGCAAGTTTTATACATGAGGCCCCATATTTGTGTTAATGCCCACTGCATGGTCTATGTCTTGTTCATTGTTAGCTGTGATGTGCTGTTAGCTCTGAAGCTTGTTTAGCTGGTAAATTGATCAATATTACCATGAAGAATGGACAATACAGATATGACTGTACTCTGTTATCCATCTGTCCATTTATGGAAACCAATGTTTTGTCACAGGATCAAGAATATGTGAGGCCTATGATGGCAGAATCTATCAGAAGGAAGGAGCCAACGTTGGATGTGGTACACACCACAAACATGTATACACCCATCCCAATACAAATTAGATTTGCCAAATAATCTAACACTGTGGGATAAATAGAGTGTATATTGAGAAATGCTATTTGAATATAAAAGAAAATGGTCAAGTCAACACAGATACTGTAGATAATTTCCTGGAGGTGTGAGACCAAAAAGCAAGCAGGTTGGCCCACGGTGTTACCTCCATCTAAAAATCATGATATATTACTGTATGCTGGCACTTTCATTTCACTTTGGGTTATTTTATTACTGTGCTCTTCAAGGTTTAAATAAAAAAAATAAAAGAGAAATTTACAAAACAACTTAAAACTACATTCACAAGTATACATCTTTGTAAATAAATACTAGTAGAGAGATAAGTTATGTGTATTTGAAGTCACAGCAAGAAAGGATCTAGCTAATACAAAATAGATCCAGCATCCAGAATCATATCAGTTTATATAGTTTCAGTTTTCCTCCATCCATATCATTTTAAATTTGTAATTCTAATGTAAATTTATTAATCTTTTCCACAAAGATACATCAAGATGCTTTGTACTAAGAAAGAAAAGATGTTTAAGGCAAATGTTCTTTTTTGGAGAAGTGAAACTTTGTGCTTTGGGTCAAATGAGATTTTTTTTTAAATTATCCAATTTCCCAAAGACTCTAGGAGCTGACAGTATCTTAACTGAACCTCAGTTTGGTAAGATATTAATAGTCTCCCTTTTTGTCTGTGTTGTGACACCTACTCTTTTTTGTCTAGAATGAGCCACTTCATGTAAAATAAGGAAGAAAAACTTGTAGGAGCAATAGCTATTCATACATTAGAGCTTTTTAGTTAACCCAAAAGTGTTGCTTTATAAATGGGAATCACAAGATTCAGTGTTTGTCACACATCATGAGCCCTCAAGCAGTCTCAAGTTTCAGAGATATAAAAGAAATCCAGAACAGTTTATGAAACTGGGGAGAGGGCAGGGTGAAACTCTTTCAAGCCAATATGGTGTATATGCACAATAAATAGGTGATAAGGTTACTGCAGGACTGACTAACAGAGGTTCAGAATATATGTGTTTATTTTCATTTAAGTTTTACTGTTGTCATGGCATCAAAACAATTCCAACCTTATAAATGAATAAACAGTTACATACTGCATTAGAGATAATGTGCACAGTTCACTTTTGAAGGCTCTTTTTTGTGCTAGAAAAAGTAACAGTAGATCAGTTACAAATGCAAAATGAATAAAACATAAAAAGTTGGGCAGAGGGCTTGCATTTCTTAAGAAGGAACGCTGCATTGTTGGGAATTGCTGATTTCTCTATGTTTTAGCAATACAGGTCATCATTTTCTCAGTAATGCTTTATCCTTTGAGAGCTACCTACAATACATCTGTTAGCCATTTTTGCAATGTAACACAAACAAAGCCTTTGCTAAGGTCTTAGTGCAGGACATGAGGACAGTATAATACTATTATGGCAAAAATATGTGCTTAGAAAAAAAAAATAGAAACCAGTTGTATTTATTAGTGGTTAAAACTACTTTAGATAAAGTATCAGAAATTCCACCCTGCTAGCCTGAGGGAATACAGGTGAGCTGAGATGAATGGGCAAGTTGGTGATGGAATAAGGCTGAGTCGCGCTGAAAGAGGACTGAAATCAAGTGACTCTGGGGTTCTTTTCTGTACACTGCTATACAGCAATTCAATTCTTCCACCTTGTTAATTTTATTTATTGATTTTTTTTTTATTTATCTGTCAATTGAGTGATTAATTGGCTGTATTATGTGTCCTGTGAGTCAGTATTTTTGTTTTTTATGTTTCTGCTACTGTATGCATTTTAATTTCCCCAAGGGATTAACAAAGTTTATCTAATCTAATTTAATCTAATCTTTTTCTTCCACTAAAATCCACTTTGGCCAATTCAGGGTTCAGCCTGGTAGTACAGGGCACAGGTCAGTTAACCACCCTGGAAGGCGCCCTAGTCCACTACATAGCTTACTCACTTCCAGAGTCAGAGCAAAACCCACAAAGATACAAACAGAGCATACAAATTTCACCAAGTTTAACGGCCAGGCTGGGATTTGAACCCAGTCACCTGGAATTCAAAGATGCTTTTAAATTATTTCAAAAAATAAATGATAATTAAAAAATGTGAAATTGGGACAGAAACTAATCATATATGTCTGAGAAGAGCCTCAATAGTGGTACACCTTCAGCCATTAATCAAAGAGTTGTTGTTAGTTGTCTTGGTTCAAATAGACTTCTGGTTTCCCAGTCTGAGTTCATAATGAAAATTAGGAATGATTGCATACAGTTTGACCTTCATTTCCTACTACAAACCTGAGTCCTGTTCTAAACTTTCACTTCAAAGATCTGTCTTCTGCCTCTTTTAACAAGCCTATTACACTCTCCCTGTAATCAGGTTTGAAACAAAGGAGCTCAGTTTCAATAAATCAAGCTGATGACATGTAACTAGTCCCGCAGAATAACAGCATGCTCTCTGTCACTCACATTTGAGCATATTCATTGTAAATTGTCTGCATTTAAGAAAAAGAGTAGCAGCAAGTAAGTGCACCTAAGTGGACCAAAGTGTTGCAACATTAATGTGCAGCTTGGCATAATTTCATAACTCTGTTGAATTCTAAATTGACACATCAAGTGTAGAAATGGGGAGAAGAGAAAGCTTACTGACAAATGAGTCCAATTACAACCGACAATTAGCCTCTGATTAACAGACTGGATACAATGAAAACCTGCAGCCACTGCAGCCCACCGTGAACTGATTAGAGTAGCACTTACCCAGAGACCTAATTTTTCAGATCTTTTCTTCTTTCATTATCAACGCATTTAATGAATGGGCTGTATGTTGTTGATTTGCTAAGCGTAGGGGGCAATGATTTGGAAGAAATTTTGATTGCTAGTAATTTATTGAGTGGGTCATGCAAAAAAAGGTGGGAGTACAATGTCTAGGTTATTGTGTTGTGTTTTTCAGGGCTGCTTATTTTATTTTAGTGTATTTTTTCTTTTTAAAATAAATTATCCTGTTAATTATACCTGTAGCACTTGTTTCATTCCACATGCGTGACATTAACCCACCACGAAGTGTTACTTCTCAGCATTCTTTAGAAGTGTACTTCAGCGTATTTTATATTGTATTGACCCTGATGAAGACAGCTTGTTTTTCAGTCCCTTGCGTTGCTTACAGTGCTTTAACAGAATACAGGACCAGGCTGCTTTCTGATGTGTGGATGAACCAGGCCTCTGTATACTGCATGTTTGTAGAATTTAAAGCAGACAGTGTAGTCCATCATGGGGCTCCTTAGCTTTGGTAGCCTGTGAACTCTGTCTTGTAAAGCACTTTGAGCTACATTGGTTGTATAAAAATGTGCAATATAAATAAATGTTGTTGTTGCCGTTTTAAACTTTTAGACAGGGTACCCATCTTACAACGCAGTGTCTATGCTAGGGGTGTCAAACTCATAACGTGGAGGGCCACAGTGGCTGCAGGTTTTTCTTCCAGCCACTTTGTTAATTACTAGCCAATTACTACTGATAACGAAACACACTTTTTTTACCTTAATTTTATTTTGCTTGCTTTTTAAGAAATCCTTAATTCAGCAATCAAATAATGATATACAAAGGGAGCCAACACAACAAGCTAACAAGCTAACCTGACCTGACTCAAAAATATTGATCTGTTTTGATCCACAGAACATTCTGATGGCACTCTCAGGAAAAGAAAAATCAACAGTTTTAAAAATGTCTTGTGTGGCAGAATATGATCACTGACAAGCCATTGAACTAAATAAAGGTTTCATTAATAACAATAATTAAGCAGTTGGTTGGTATTTTTGATCCCCTTTCATAGCTCGTCATATATTGGTTTCATTTCACTTTTGTTTAGCTGGCATCTTGTTTAGGTCCAAGTGTAAAGAAGTCAATTAAAATTAACCAAAAGAAGTCTGATTAGCAGTAGTCACTGGTTACTAATGGAGAAAGAGGCTGGAACAAAAACCTGCAGTCACTGTAGCCCTTCAGGATCTGAGTTTGACACCCCTGGTATGCCTTTGGTTCCTTCTTGTCTTTCAAAGCTAAGTTTTTTTCTCAAAGCACTCATCCCTCTGGGACTCAGACTTTGCTTTAATTTAAGCCTGAACTCAGTACTCAGTCCTAGCACCTCACTGAATCCCATAGCAAAATCAAATCTTTTATAAATATACAACTTCTAAATTCAGGATACAGGCAACACATTAAAGTATGTAGCAAATGTGAACTGAAATGTTAAAAGAAGTTATAATGAACGAAACACATTGTGTTTTCGAATAAAAACCTGGCAATGCTTTTTACACTTTCTTGAAATAGTCTGGGGTGGCACAGTGGCACAGTGGGTAGCGCTGCTGCCTCACAGTTAGGAGACCTGGGTTTGCTTCCCTGGTCCTCCCTGCTTGGAGTTTGCATGTTCTCTCCGTGGGTTTCCTCCCATAGTCCAAAGACATGCAGGTTAGGTGCATTGACGATTCTAAATTTTCGCTTGGTGTGTGTGCCCTGCGGTGGGCTTGGTGCCCTGCCTGGGGTTTGTTTCCTGCCTTGCGCCCTGTGTTGGCTGGGATTGGCTCCAGCAGACCCCCGTGACCCTGTAGTTAAAATATAGTGGGTTGGATAATGGATGGATGGATGAAATAGTTTGCTTTTTCCCTTTAGTTCATCTTTTCTCTACTTAACTGATGCAGTTCAAGGTGTCCATCCCAGTAACAAGGCAGGAACCAGGCCTTGATCAGGGGACAGTTTGTGGTGAGAAAACCAGAATGCCCTGAGAAATAACCTTGGTGACACATGGAGAATATGTAATAATTGTGCCATTGTTATTTTATTTTCTGCACTCTCTCATTTATTAAAAAAAAATGTATGTAAGTAGTAATGTGTGTACAATTATATTTAAAAACTTGCCACTTTCAGAAGACATGAAAGCTATGGTTGTTACACCTGGAATTATAAAACAGGGTAAATATTTTTGATAAAGGATCAAGTTTTGACTAAATCCACTTCATCCCAGGGTGGCATACTGGCACACAGGCTATGACTGAACTTCTGCCTAATCTCCCTGTTCACAATGGTTTGCCACAGAGACTTTAATTTGCTCTCACAGCCCAATGACAGGACCGGGAGCAAGTCGGCTTGCTGTGTTATGTACTCTTGTTGCATTCATAGTTAGATTCTGCCCTAACCTATGCTGCAGATATTAGCTTTGTCTCCAAGTGACCTTGAAATCAATCATCAGAACATTGAAACAAAAAAAAAGTGGAATTCTACATTAAATACTAAGCCATTTCTATGAAATAGTTATTTTTTTGTGAGGTTTATATGTCTAATTTCATTTCCAAAACATATTTTAATGATCCACAGAGAAGTATTTCAGATTTTGCTTTGTTCTGTCTTTTCCTTCTTTTTATTCTTTCAAGTGTTCCTTTATATTCTGGCTATGTAAGGCTACCATACATATTGCCATTGAAGTCGTGGGAATCTTGCTGTTACATGGCTTTAAGGGGGCATTGATCTGTGCATATTAGGGGGAGCATGTGTGAGCTTCAGTAGCATTTCAGATTCACCAACATCATGGCTACAATCAGATTTTCTTTAAACACAGCTTTAATAAACAGAATGTGAGATTTTGGTAGGTAGAATTATTTTTGTTGTATGTTTGTATTGGTTTGGTTGAACATCTCCAAATTAAATCATTGATCAATTAAAAAGTGGAATATTTAGGTGTAGGCATACTTTTATACACAATTAATAAGTTAGACTCTGTATTCTGATAAGTCCTCAAATCCCAGGGACTTTACTCTTGAGTCTTTATGTCTTTAACCTGACTAAACTTCATAGCTCCAGGACTCAGTTTTTTCTTTGATTCAGCTTCATATCCCCAGTGGTTAGCCTTAATCTTGAGTATATCTCAAACCTCAGGGTCTTTTCTTTATGTTTAATTAACTCTTCCACCTCCAGGTCTTAGTTGTTACTCTTCTGGATTTTTACACCCCAGAGACTATGCTGTGTTTTAATTCTAAATAATTCTTACACCCTTGGGGCTCAGACTGATTCAACCTCAAATATTCAGTTTGCTTCCTTGTCATTTTGCATGCTTGTGTATACTTTGTAAAAGAATGTAATGCAACTGTAAAATATTGAGCCCACAGAAGAAATCAAAATGGCAATTAATCAACATTGATTTAAAAACTCAGTATGGTAGTTCAGGGTCACATAAGGCTCATGCATATCCCTGCAGTAGTGGGTACATAGCAGTGACTAAGTCTGCATTGGGTGCTAAGCCAGTCCATCACAAGGACGATTGTGCAAAAATCCACACTTACACCAAGGTGCCAGGCCAGTTTATCATCGGGTAGACTCACACATATACCCACACTTACTCCAAGGTGCCATGCCAGTCCATCACTGGTTAAACTCACACATATACCCACACTTTACACCAAGGTGCCAGACCAGTCCATAACTGGGTAGACTCACACATATATCCACACTTCACACCAAGGTGCCATGCCAGTCCATCACTGGGTAGACTTACACATATACCCACACTTTACACCAAGATGCCAGGCCAGTCCATCACTGGGTAGACTTACACATATACCCACACTTACACCAAGGTGCCAAGCCAGTCCATCACTGGGTAGACTCGCACATATACCCACACTTACACCAAGGTGCCAGGCCAGTCCATCACTGGTTAAACTCACACATATACCCACACTTTACACCAAGGTGCCATGCCAGTCCATAACTGGGTAGACTCACACATATATCCACACTTCACACCAAGGTGCCATGCCAGTCCATCACTGGGTAGACTTACACATATACCCACACTTTACACCAAGATGCCAGCCCAGTCCATCACTGGGTAGACTTACACATATCCCCACACTTACACCAAGGTGCCAAGCCAGTCCATCACTGGGTAGACTCGCACATATACCCACACTTACACCAAGGTGCCAGGCCAGTCCATCACTGGTTAAACTCACACATATACCCACATTTTACACCAAGGTGCCAGACTAGTCCATCACTGGGTAGACTCATACATATATCCACACTTCACACCAAGGTGCCATGCCAGTCCATCACTGGGTAGACTTACACATATACCCACACTTTACACCAAGATGCCAGGCCAGTCCATCACTGGGTAGACTTACACATATACCCACACTTACACCAAGGTACCAAGCCAGTCCATCACTGGGTAGACTTACACATATACCCACACTTACACCAAGGTGCCAAGCCAGTCCATCACTGGGTAGACTCACACATATACCCACATTTTACACCAAGATGCCAAGTCAGTCCATCACTGGGTAGACTTACACATATGCCCACACTTACACCAAGGTGCCAAGCCAGTCCATCACTGGGTAGACTTACACATATACCCACACTTACACCAAGGTGCCAAGCCAGTCCATCACTGGGTAGACTTACACATATACCCACACTTACACCAAGGTGCCAAGCCAGTCCATCACTGGGTAGACTCACACATATACCCACATTTTACACCAAGATGCCAAGCCAGTCCATCACTGGGTAGACTTAGACATATATCCACACTTACACCAAGGTACCAAGCCAGTCCATTACTGGGTAGGCTCGCACATATACCCACACTTACACTAAGCTGTCAGGCCAATATAGCACAGTGTACACTCACACAAATACCCACACTGACAACAGAGGGCCAGGCTAGTCCATCACAGGGTAGACTCAAACAAATACCAACTACTTCACCAAGCAAATATAGAGTCACCAACTAAACTTACATGAACTTCTTTGGAATATGAGAGGGGAATCTAAGTATAGAGAAAAATAATAGTACTTCTGAAACTGTGATGTTAGCACAAAACTGTGCCAGGTTGAGAACATGAATTGATTTTTTTATGTCTTCATGATTATGAAATGTAGCAAAGCTCTATTATAATTAAAACTGCTTTGTCAACCATTTGCTGGATATACACAATATACGATATGTAGTATGCATGTATGCAATTGTATGTATAGGTATTGGATGCCAAGGACAAACAAGGCAGACAACATCCATGGGGACCACTGGGAAATCATTTAAGAAGGACTTGCTCTTGAATGTGTTCAAGCAGTGACATGGAAAAGGAGTGTCTTAATGGGATGATAGCCTCATGTTATCATTTGTATGGCCCAGTAAAAGTTTTACACGGAACAATGAGCAACGAGAGATGCTTTGTGAAATGTTTGTCTTAGTCAATCTTCTACAAAACTAGACTAGGCAAGTTCATCTAGAGAATTTTAGGGACCTTCTTCTAATGATCTAACCTCATCCAAATTCATATTTATTGTTATTGTTACTTGCATACCTCTTTAGAATAGTGACAATAATACCATATCAATAAAAAGATACATAAAGACAAAATGTAGGATAAAATACATGCATACAATGTTATGCAGTATATACAATATATAAGAACATGTACAGAATTGTTATTATGACTGGCTGTTCAGTAACCCGGCAAACTGTGGACAGAAACTGATCCTGAATCTACTAGGGCAAGTGCAAATAGTCCTAAAATGTACCCTTTGCCAGAATGGAAACGTGAGGGGACTGGGAAGATTGGCTGAGATCTTTAATAATCCTGTTTCCATTTCTAAGGCAGCGAGTTTTGTACATGTCATCAAGAGAATTCTGTGCCACCTTCACCACCCTCTGCAGTGCTTTGCAATCCTTAGCCGAGCAGGGCCATAGGTCAAGTATACTACAGATGTCAGACCCTTTCAGTTTAAGATCGGAAGCACGTAGATCAACTTGGTATTACAATGCAACATACATGTTGTTAGAATGAACAGATAAAATATTGAAAAATCAAAGACTTTATCTACTCAGGGTTAACTATCAGACTTTAAAAACAGATAAAACATTTTTATCTATCTGGAGACAAAACAACCTAATACCAGATATATTTTATATATATTTTATATATAAAATATATAATTAAAAAGGATATATTTTAATTTATTTTCGCATTGGTTTACTTTCAATTATGGTATTTTACTATGATAAAATATTTAATATGCATTTATTATGATGTTAATCATCTAAACACAGGAGCAAAAAAAATCAATTAAGGAATTTTTTTTGTTTTAAGAGAATGTACTGTAAATCTGTTTATATGTGTTAGATGAAGACCATTCATTTTTCTATAAAATATTTGAACTTTTTTTCGATGTTTGAAATTGCTGCTACATACTGTATTCATAACCTAAAACTTGAGAAATCTAATCAAAAGTGTGCCTCCAAAATGTACCTTGTACTGACACAAGAGCAGTAATTAAAAACTCTTATAGTTATGTTTTGAGGGAACTATGTGATAAATGGATGAAACAGGTTTAAAGAATGTAAATCAAAATTATATTGAAGTTAGCAATGAGCATAAATAAAGGACAGGGCCAGAACTAACTTTAAATGTAGTAGAAACCAATAGTTTTCTTTTCTACAGTACACGTGGCTTATTCCAGGGGAAATAAAAACAATTTATATATGTAATGTCTGAATAAATGAACAATGAATACAGTTCACAAAACAATACCCATAATACCCATTCATTTGATAAACTAAAATATTCTTCAGTATGAAATTTGCTGAAATTTAGTTGATATCTTTTCATATAACTAAGAGAAATATTCAAATTTCATTTGTAGCCTTCTAACGTCAAGTATTTAATGCACAGGGAGTTTGTTAGGTGTGCACCATAAAGCTGCAAACCCCTGCCTGAAACTGTGTATTTCAAGTTTCTTATTTTCTACAGATTGTGACTTGTTTGAAACATCTCATGCTCATGATTAGTTAGTACACTATAAAGGAAACTATCAACATTTTGATGAGATCGGTGTTAAATGTTCACAATCCTGAGTTAGTTGATGTACATTTTTGTGTGCCGGTGCGTATCACTCCTGGCTAGTTCTTCAGCTTTGGTATACACACTTGTGGGATGCCAGCTCTTTCTTTTCTGGAATATGTACATGGATGACCCCTAGGCTAGGATTGTTATAAAGCTTCCTCCATTCCAACAAGTTGGAGTATCCCTTAGGATCTTCTACATCTGACCTCTCACCACAAATGAACAAGAGAGATTTTTGGAATTCAGCCAGTGATCTTCCTCTGATTAACTCTTGCTGGCCAACGACTCAGCCTTTACTCTGATTAAACCTAACATCCCAGGGATTATGACTTTACATTAATTAACTCTCACATCCTCAGAACTGAAACTTTAATCTGATTAACCCTCACACCTTATTTACTCAGCCTTTACTTTGAATGACCCTCATGCCTAAGGAAGCTTACCTTTACCCTGATTGGCTCCATACCATGACGACTCTACATTGCTTGGTCTCAAACTTAGTCCTATGACTCACAGAGGCTCCAAAACCTTTCTGAATTGTAGACCATACAAAGGTAAGCGATGATTTTAAATTGGTCCCAAGTGAGTGTGTGTGTGTGTGTGTGTGTGTGTATGAGTGTGCTGACTATGGTTTACGTTTTTGCAAATCCACACAAGAAAACTTCACAAAACATATACAGTGATCCCTCCTCGATCGCCAGGGTTGCGTTCCAGAACCCCCCGCGAAAGGTGAAAATCCGCAAAGTAGAAACCATATGTTTATATGGTTATTTTTATATTGTCATGCTTGGGTCACAGATTTGCACAGAAACACAGGAGGTTGTAGAGAGACAGGAACGTTATTCAAACACTGCAAACAAACATTTGTCTCTTTTTCAAAAGTTTAAACTGTGCTCTATGACAAGACAGAGATGACAGTTCTCACAATTAAAAGAATGCAAACATATCTTCCTCTTCAAAGGAGTGCGCGTCAGGAGCAGAGAATGTCAGAGAGAGAGAGAGAAAAGCAAACAATCAAAAACCGATAGGTGCTGTTCGAGCTTTTAAGAATGCGAAGCACCCTGTGGGAAGCATATCACTTGACAAAGCAGCTGCAAGGAAGGGAGCAATGTGAAGGTAGTCTTTCAGCATTTTTTAGACGAGTGTCCATATCCTCTAGGGGTGCGAACATCCCCCCTGCTCACACCGCCTCCGTCAGGAGCAGAGAATTTCAGAAAGAGTGAGAGAGACAGAGAAAAAAAAACAATCAAAAATGAATAGGTGCTCTTTGAGCTTTTAAGTATGTGAAGCACCGTGCGGGAAGCATATCACGCAAAAAAGCAACCACAAGTAAGCCCAACAAGGAAGGGTGCAATATGATGGTACTCTTTCAGCGTTTTTTGAGGAGCGGCCGTATCCTCTAGGGGTGCGAACAGCCCCCGTGCTCACAATATATTTGAGGAGTTTTATTTAATACGTAATACGTGCTCTGATTGGGTAGCTTCTCAGCCATCTGCCAATAGTGTCCCTTGCATGAAATCAACTGGACAAATCAACTGAGGAAGCATGTACCAGAAATTAAAAGACCCATTGTCCACTGAAACTCACAAACCAGCAAAAAATCCACGATATATATTTAAATATGCTTACATATAAAAGCCACGATAGAGTGAAGCCGCGAAAGTCGAAGCGCGATATAGCGAGGGATTACTGTAGTTTAATATCAATTATGTTAGTGATGTCACATGCCAGTGCATTCTGTGGAACTTCCCTAGACATTATTGCAGAGCAATTCCACAACACAATTATAAATCAATATTAATCAGAAATATCAAAGAATAACCTTAAAAAGTAAATAATCCTAAATTTCCACTTTAAGTTGTCTGAATGAACCACACAGCAGAATAAAGGATGAATTTGAATCATGTGAGTTAGTAACTGGAGTGACAGCGTAAGCACACATTTATATTGATCCATTTATTTTCTAATCCAAGTGTCCAGTTCAGGGTCATGGTGAGCCAGCAACAATGTATTGCTATAAAAAGCAGCAGGATGATCTGCAGCAGTTGACATCTGTTGCACTGTACTCTTCTCAAAAACAGTAATGAACTACTTTAATTCTAACTAGACCTTCATAGGGAGAAATCCAACAAGACATCTTGCATACATAACAGAAATGTCAGCTCTCACAACAAGCAATTTTAATAATGAGCAGCTAATTCACTATATGAAGCTTTTACACCCAAAACATAATCGTTTCAGTTGACTTAACTTTAAGATATAACTTTGGCCTGTAACATTTATTCTTAACCAGAAGATTAATTTGTGTTGTGGTGGATGGCAAATGAAAACTAGACATTGCTTATAGTTTACCAAAACTTTATGTAACATGGTTAATTCATATTCAATATTATATTTGCATTTTTATATAAGTTGTAACAAAGGCGCTATATTGCGCCCAACCCGACACAGACTGACACAAGGCATGTATAAAATAAAGCAAATTTTTTTTTTTCTTCACCTGTGGGCCACGTCTTCCCCGTGAACCCCACAGGCACAACACAGTCCCAAAAACACAACTCTCCAACACAACATTCCCTACAGGCACCACCATCACTCGTCCCGTCAAGCTTCATCCTCCTCCTCCTCCCGACTCTGGTCGTTGAGTGGTGGTTACTGGCTCCTTTTATGGCCCACCCGGAAGTGCTCCAGGTGCTTGATCACCTGTTTCCGGTTGCATTCCTGGGTGGGGCTAAAGATTAGTCCAGCTGGGCTCAGGGACTCATGCAGCACCCCCTGGCGGCCACCCCAGATCCCAACAGGGCTGTGGAGAACTCCATCTCCCATGGAGCCCTGCGGGAAGCTGAGGCACCACCGTCACCCAGGGAGGCTGCCAAGGTATTGAGGAGGCAAGGAAGGTATTGAGCAGGCCATGATTGCTCCCCCGCAACATTCATCAAAGGGGCATCCCGGCTGGGCATGGGACCCGGTCGTCTGCCACAATGTATATATTTTTTTATTTTTATTTCCTCAAAATTTTTGTGTCCCTTTTGTTCAGTGTTTATTTAACATTGACACATTATTGGTGGTTTGTCATGTGGTGGGTGAGGCAACCAGTGCACGCTCCCAACCATGTGTTTCAGGCTCTTGCCCAGGGCTCAGTCATATGGACTCTTCCTGTCTTCAGTAAGCACAAATTGGGCTTTCTGCAGATAGCATGAGTGCTGCGGAGCTCAGATCAATTTCTGTTTAAAATTAATTTTTATAAACATTAAGTGATTATTTTTGTTTGTAATGTTTTTCCTTTCTTTTAGAGAAAGGTTGGAGGAGCACCCCCCCCAAAAGCATGCAGGAGATCCAGTTAAACGAAGTTTATTTTTACTCTCCTAGGTATTGTGTTTGCATATACTGTATATGAGTAACTATTTATATTGTTAGGATGCCCAAATTTGGCTTGCTGGAAAGGAAGGTTGGAAATAGGAGCAACCAGAAAGTGTGCAGGAGCCTCAGCTAAATTGTATTTCTTTTACTCTCACAGATGCCAAGGAAATAAAACATCAGAGATTCAAGTCTTGGCTCTATTGTCTTTTGTTTCCTGACGCAAAGGGAAGAAAAGAGCAGTGCAGCAGAAGGTTACATGTATCCCAATATTAATAAAAGTCATTCAGGTAATAGGCTCTATAAGCAGTTGCCTAGGGCACGCTGATTTGGAGGATGAACACAACCATGTGGTATGGCGTATCCAGAGGCGCCCCTTTCTACATGCAGATCATGCATTATGCATTGGGCCCATGATCAGAGAAGACCGATGTGTGGGGTCCATTGGGGATTCGCAGACCTTGGTAATTTAGGGAGCTCTGCTGGACAGCCAAATGGATTGCATGTTTTTGCCTCTTGGTTTACTTGACTTGATTCAGATAACTCCTTCCACAATCCTAATCTTAACCATAGTGTAACCGGTCATATAGCGTAACATCACTGATGTATAATTGTAAAGTGACAACCTCTAGAATGGAGCAGAACTCTCAAGGTCTGCAGCTTCACTCTTTTGGGGTTATAGCCTTTTTATGAATCATGGGTTTATTGATAGTCACCTGTTGTAATTATTCACCAATGACAAGGCGAGAGATGGCCTCAAGTCAACACCAGTCAGAAGTGTAGAAAAGAAAAAATAAAAGCAAGAAGGAGCTCATGATGCACTTGCAGTGTGTTTAGAAGTCAAAATTTGTCTAGCTTCCATTAAGCTAGCTTACATTACATCAATTGACAATACACTAATAGCTGTTTACTGGAGTAACTATGGAGTGGCATTATGGGTATAGTTTTTGATATTGAGTGTTTAATGGATATTATCTGATGTTACAGGACCTAGCTGAGATATGGTTGAGGATTATTTATTTATAGTCCTTAGGACCTCTAAACGTTAGTCGAGATATAAAGTGCTCTGAGTGTTGCACTGAACACACAGGCAGCTCTCTGGATTACTAGTTAGGTATCGGCTGAATTGTTTAAAAGGAGTACACAAATAACACACAGAAAGAGTAATTAGCTCAGATTAAATGTAATTGTTTATTGGCAGCTAACTGATTTAGTTAATTTAGTTAACTCCTTATTGCAATCTGCTGTCATTGGAAGGGCAAAGTGAAGTTTAAATAAATTCTTAAGTGTAGGTGAGTTTTTAAATATCTAAATTTTCTTTTTTTTTTGATGCTGTATTTACTGCATTAAGTATGATTATCAAACATATTCAGTAGTAGTAGTAATAGTCTTTATTGTATTATTATTACTATTAGTAGTAGTAGTTGTATTCTATATTTGTATCTTATTTATTATTAGTATTAGCAGTATTAAAGTTGTTTTTGTTGTTGCTGTATCTTATCATAAGTGATGCTGTTGGCTATATCAAATAACAAACAGTAATAGCATATTGATACCCTGGACCATTTTATCATTCTTATTATTGCTAATTAGGCCTTTATTTATAAAAGAAATAAGTCAATTGCTATATCATTGCCATTAAATACCATTGAAGTCCAAATCTATGGCTGCCTGCCAGATTGTGGCAACCCTTTCAGTTACCAGTTTTTCAAAACTCAAGCTCATCAAGGCATACTTGAGGTTATCCATGGCATAACAACATATAAGCAGCTTGGTTATCATCAGCATCAGCTCAGACCTGCACAGAAGCTCCTGAGAAGATTCCGCTTAGGGCCCCATTTTGGCTAGGGGCAGCACTTTGGTGTGTCAGGGATCCATGGTGTGAATCAGAGCAAGTGTAGGGTTTTGTTTTAAGTGTAGGACACATGAGTCTGGTTATATACAGGAAAGATGTTTGGCCACAAAACACTAATGGGGGAATGGATTACTTAATTAAGCACATGCAGGGGAGTGATTTGTGCAGCCATTCCCCATTAGCAGTTTTGTTGGGCTGTGAATGCTGGACCTACATTCTTAGGATTATATAAAGGGTCTGCGTAACTCAAAAGGGAGAATAAAAGAGAACACTGGGGGAAGAAAAACATGAGAAAAAAAACAGAGAAAGACTGCTGGTTTGGGCTGTCAGATTAGTGTAGAGATATGGAGGTGCTACAGTTGGTGAAGCCCTGCGATTGAATGAGAGGAATGAGAAGAACTGACATTTGCTTGGCAGTCATAGCAAGGAAGATCAGGTGCTTCAGGGGTCCTATAGGTACCAATAGAATTATCAGGATAAAGGAGCCGGGCTTGGTTTGTCCCTGGGGATCTTGACAGAAGGTGGTTGGGACAGGAACCGTATGTTGGACTGCTAAGCAGTCCCGTGTGGATGAGCAAGGGAGATGAGAGATAGCAAGAGAACACTGGGGATAAATTGAAAGGGGGAAACCGATCATGACTTTTAGTTTATTCCTGGTTTTAACTATTTAATGAATTTATTTTTTTATAGGTTTTACTTTCATACCACTATTTTATGGATTATTTATTGAAGATTTTAACTGCACTTTGAACTCTGTTATTAATAAATATGAAATTTGCACTTTTAGCACCATTAACTTGTCATTTGCATCCCAGTTATGACTATCGATGACCCGGGAAAAGGAAGACACATATAGCTCCTGACATCTGGGGCATCATGACCATGAAACCAGCACATTGGACAGGCCAGTCAGGAAGCTTCCTAGGGCATGGTGGATGTCATACAAACATTTTGATTGTAAAATGTTGCACTCCAAAATTTAGCAGTTAGTGATCTGCTGAGCAAATGGAAATTGAAATCTGAAACTATACCTTCTCTCATTGCCCCACTGCAAAGAGTTAAAAGAGACAGATTGCTAAAATGATAATTGATAATCGTGAAATGTAATGCCCAATATCACACCCTCCATGAAGCTGGTAATGGTAGGTTCTAATTCTACAATTAAATGGTACAAAATTCAAACTTTTTGTGTTTTTTTTTAAGCAAGGTAATGTATTGATAATAGAAACAATTGATAAAGGCCTCACAAAAGGCAAGAAAGTAAAATGTTCCACTCATTACAAATTAAAATATGATTGATTAATTCTCCTGTCACCCCAAAACTCCTTCTTAATACTCTTGAGAATTAGAGGCTTTTGATCCAGAAACTGAAGGCCTTTTAAGAATGATTCCAAGTTGGATAGATTGCTCTGCTCAGAGACTACCAACAGACAAATGTTAATTGGACCTTTCAGCCTAATTGCATGAAATTGACTCTTTCTTTTCTGAAACAAACTCAATTATGTGATGCAAAATGTGCAGTTCCCTAAAATCTAAGTTCAAAAAATGAAAAGAAAATGTATTATGTTGTGATATAGTGGTTTTTGTAACATTAATTAAAAATATTTGTACACATTTTATTGAAAGCTTAGGAGGCCTGGATGGTGTGCCACAGTCAAAATACAGTTCAGACAGTCTGCTGTAAGCAAATTACACCTAGAGGTGAGAATGAACATGCAGAAGTAAAGTAAACATAATCAGCAACATACAAGTGGTGTTCTAAAAGTCCTTAGCCTTTCATGAAAGAAACAATAATTAACGTAAAAAGTTTTCCTCAGTGATAACTCATTTATTGGTGACTGATACACAGCATCAATGCACTTTTTCATGCACTTGATCCATTTGTCAAAGCAAACAGTTAAACCATCTTGAGTTAAGCTCTCTAGTTGCTCATTCACCGCATCAATCAATTTGTTTCCTCACCAAGGTTCTTTAATTTTTGGAAATAATCAAAAATCAGAGGGCACTGAACCAGGTCAATAAAGAGGTGGGTTCAACTAGCTGGATGCAAGATTTTGCCAATGTTTCAATGGTCAGCTTTGCAGTGGCCATAGGCGCATTTTCATGGTGGGAAAATGACTTGTTCAGAACCAAGCGGGTATGACCTCTACTCCACTAACTCTTTCTCCTCAAAATACTTGGCATGACTTCCTGTGGGTAAAAAAAGATTTTTGATAAACTCAGGAAAGAACAAACTTGAACTCCAATCGATGTGAACATAATGGCAGCTCACTGTGAATTGAAGGCTAAGGTCTTTTGCAACACCCCTCGTAGCCCTGCATTATGGCTGACATTCACAGTTGTTTCCATTGATCTGGTCACAATCAGATAGCACTTGATCACATTAAAATCAGGTGCAAATACACTTGAGATCACATTATGATTAAATCCTACATGCGACATTACTCAGAAATAAATAGAGACTGCCCTTAATGCAAGTGTAAATACATCTCTCTGTTATAAAAGAAAATCTTGAGACGAGACGAGACTATTGCCAAAAGATTTTTTCAAGTCCTGCCCTCCTCTCAACCACTTCTGGTTAACGGCCCATGCCCACAGTCCTCTCACCTCTCATTCGTGTGAATGCTTTTGTCAAACACAGTTCCTGCACTCTCAACTCTTATAAATTTTTACGTTTCCTTCACTTTAAGTTCCCAATAAAGGAAGACTTATTACGTCCAAATCTTATTGAAGAATTTCACCCCGAAGGGTTATCAACAGAAGAAATGAGTACACGAGCAATCCTAGCACCGAGAAACGATGTCAAACGAATTAATGCAAAAACTGTAGATCGGTTTCATGGCAAATTGGTTAAATGCATATCAATAGACTATGCTGAAACAGTTGGTGGTGATGGTGCGGAAGATGAAAACATCAGCTTACAATATCCTGAAGAATATCTACAACTGTTAACACTGTCCGGTCTTCCACCGGCCAAATTACTGTTGAAAGAAGGCTGTATCGTAATGTTATTTGTAATTTATGTATGAGTGATGGGCTATGCAATAGGACAAGATTGTATTAAAAATTGGTCGAACAATTCTGACATGTAAACTTTTAACAGGCGACAAGAAAGGTAATGTAGTACATCTTCTGAGGATAGCATTAGACACCAAAGGAGATTTTGATATGCCATTTGTATCAAAACGTTTACAGTTTCCTGTTAGAATAGCTTTTGCTATGACAATTAACAAATCACAGGGACAAACATTTGAAAATGTTGGTTTATTTATTAGAGAGAAAGAAACGATATTCACTCACAGGCAGTTATATGTTGCGTTGCCACAATGTAAGTCCAAACATGGAATCAAAATTCAAAGTGATATTGACAAAAAGTTCATTCCAATTATTGTTTTTACTTAAGTTTTACAGTAAAAGTGTAAGTTTAAAAAGTATTTGCGTGTTAATTTCAAAGCCAAACAGAACGAAAACATATAACACAATGAATACTTCTAACACAACATGAAACATAATTTTCTTTCAATTTATTATGTTTTACTATTTTGTACTATGGTTAATTACTTTCTGTAATGTAAAATGCATATGTAACAATTCCCATGTAAATAACAATCTGTTTAAATTGTACATCCGCTTCCCCATATGTGAGAGGCAGAACCGTGAAGTGGCTAGCGTGTAACGCCTGCCCTGGGGTTGGCAAGCGAAGCGAGCAGGGGGCAGTTTTTTATACTATCCAGAGAAGTTGATTAATAATCATGTAAGTGTAAACTGATATGAATTTAGTGTGGGAAAGGTGATCTTGGAACTCTGTTCAGACAATGTGAACATGGAGATGCAATTTAGCATTGGCATTAAATGTAATCTGGTTAAATTATATCTGGGCACAATCCAAATACAAAACACACATTCATTCCAGGTGTATAGGCAGCTATAGACAGTTAGATAAAAAGAAACTATAGAGAATCGTTACAAATTCCTTCTACAAATTACAATAAATACTACTGTGTTTCATATTAAGATACTAGTTGAGATACTAATCATCTCCAACTGAAAAAGAAAACACTGAAATCTTTATGCTCATTAGAGTATAACTTATACAACCAGAAGATACTGAGAAAACGAAACCTGTGAAAACTAGTGCTCCATTAATTAGTGATTACAATGCCATTTTCAAACTTTGCTGAAGTTTATAAAATAAGGACAAAGACACAGAATTAAGGTGGGCCAAAGTGGGATGAAAGTGATTTACTTTTTCATTATTTAAACATTTTTAAAATGCACTGAGAGGGTTATCCACTTCCAAAGTGCTTGTCAAGGTACAATGTGGTACCAGAGTGGCTGGTAATATGAGAACAAGTGAAGCCCATGGAATTGTATTCATATACCAGTACAGTAACCTGTTGTGTCAACATTATGCTTTCTCCTTGAGGGAGCCATGACCTCATTCTTCAAAATACAGAGAATCCTGGAATTCAGAAACCTTGCTCTGAGTCCAAATTCCAGAGTGTCATCTCTGCCTATAGCCTAACTCTCTGTGAATTAATTCTTTGGCCCTGCTTCAGAATTTAAGTCCTGACTATACAAATTTACTGCAGGTCATACTCCCAGGTTTTCTCTGCAGGTGCAGAGTCAAGCAGAATCACAGCAACTCTTTTCTTTGTAATGATCATCTCCAGCTCTTAGAGTGCTGTCATGGCCATGTCCGTGAAAGCATCCATTCTGTTCTCCTTGGCACTTGGTGATTTCTATTCACAGTCATGATACTGCCATAAATGAATCACTTATCATTCGTAGATGCTGGCACAGAGAAGGGCTGACACTCTACAGCTGTATGACCATCTGTGGATGACGCAGATGCCTGTGCTCGAAAAGAAAGACAGACATGTAGCATTTCTGCTAGTGCTCCCTACTACACTTAACTTTGGAAAATGGTGCTCATGGCAGCCTGAAACAGTGGAGCGTAATACTGAAGAGCTTTTTTCAGATATGAATCATGGCCTGCATGCTACAGAAAAAAGACGAATCAGTGAAGTTGCTTTCCTTAAGAATTGATCAGATGGACATGAAGGAAGGTTTCCCTTTCTCAGGTCTCCTCCTTAACCCCCACAGTGATGTGCTCTACGTGCCACTTCATTTAGTTCCCTTTTTAATATGTTCTGCCTGAGCCAAAGGGGTTTAGTACAAAGCTGCTCTGTCTGCACAGTATGGATGACTGACCATCTGTCCAGTGAGGCTGGGAGCACAGATGAGTCGGGCTGGTCCTGCTATCATTTGCAGCCAGTTCTGCTATAGGATAACCCAGAATCTGGGAAATACTGAAGAACGACAGAAGGATAGACCTTGTGTCCCCTGGTTTGTACGTGTTTGCAGCTTTCTACATCTCATTCTGTCAGGGTGCTTAGACATATACACAATTGTATTCATGTGTTGCAACTCAATTATTAGTTGTTTCTTCATGTGGATACAGATGTGTCTGTATCTTTCTCTCATATCACTCTAACACTTTCTGAGAACAAAGTGTAGGGCATTTCTGTAACTATAGCCAGAAGCTGGAGAAAAAACTTATATTAAAAACACATTATCAATTTAAAAGCGAGTTGTGGCCTGGTGCAATTATTGTCACTAAAAATGGTAGTCTTGTGTACAAACGCATACCCAATAAGTTTCTAAACGTTTAGTAATGAGTTTACACACATATAACTGTGTATACATGTGGTGATCAGTGTGTTGTGGGGTAGATGAACAGGGCTGTATAAGAACCGTTCTCAGTGCTCAGCTAAGGAGGGCTTCCACCTTGTTGGTTTTGAGCTAAAGGGCAATGTTCATTTTACATTGGATGAGTGGCTCAGGAATTCAAGGATCAGATGGAGGATTTAATGGAGGTGCCAAAGTTTTACTAAAAATAGAGAAAGGTCATGACTAATATTTCGTTTTCGAGTGCATAACTTTCTAGTTGTTTATTCTGAGGAGTCACCAGGGGCCTCATGTATAAACGGTGCGTACGCACAGAAATGTTGCGTACGAACCTTTCCACGCTCAAATCGCAATGTATATAACCTAAACTTGCCGTAAAGCCATGCACATTTCCACGGTAACTTATACCTTGGCGTACGCAATTTCTCCGCTCGGTTTTGCAGACTGGCGGCACCCAGCATCAAAGCAGTGCTACTGTTCCTGTGTGGTCTTTCTTAGACCCACATTCCTGACGCGGCTTTATAAATCCACTAAAAACTAACTGCATATTGTTTATTAGTGTAATGCATCTGATTGTAATTAACCTGCAGCAATATAATGGTCCAGGGAATAGCCATAGTATTACAAATACCGTAACTGCTTTAGCGTTGTTACTCTCACTGCACTTCTTCTTTTTTCAGCTGCTCCCGTTAAGGGTTGCCACAGCAGATCATCTTTTTCCATATTACTCTCACTGCACCACTCAGAGTATTTATATCATTGTATCTGAGTGGGGAATCACAGCAGTAGGTGATCGGAAACAGAAATATCGGTACACAGCATGAAGCAGACGCTGACTCAGCCATGGCAAAACGCTTTAGAGACTTCCCAGTACGGACTTCGCGGTTTAGAAAAAGTTTCATCCCAAGAACTCTAAACGCACTCAATCAGTCCATCAAGTGCTCCTTGTAGAACTGTTTACTTATAAGTACAACTACCTCACTGTAAACTTGCACTACAGTTATAATATTGCACAACCTGCGCCACTTTATAAAGCGCGTATTTACATACGTATGATGACTATATCATTTTTAAGATGAAATGCAGCAAAATATGTTGATTATATTATACAGATAAAACTTTAACTTCATTTAAATAATCAGTATTGTTAATAATTAAACATGTGAGGACACGGTGCCGCAGCGCTAGCTAGTTCACAGATAGCTCCTGCCTTGCGCTGTATTATTGCTGGTGCTGACGCGACACTGGAAGGATAGACGGATAGAATAATTAAACATGTACTACGAAGATATTTTAATGTTCTTTAAAAGTTCTGAAAATCGCCGTTCTAAGCTTACAGATGGCTTCACGTCTATTACAGAGCTGATTGTGTGGCGATTGGGTATTTGGAGAGAGAAAAGTAAGGACAGGAATTGGGGGTAAGTACGTTTGAAAGAGACAGTACTTCTGTGATAAATTATTTCATTGAAGGTCGTACATGGTGCAGCAAGCCTCTTGCGTGAGATATGAACAATCACTGCGCCACCGTGTTCCCATGTTTAATAACATGCTTTCATTCCTATCATCATGAAAAAGATATCACGTATACATCTCAGTATTTTAATTATTCCGAGAGCTGTAATATCACGAATGCAATGGATTCTGTGTCCTGTCGGAGAAAGAGAAAGAACGGAAGCACATAGTGATTTACACACATAGAGCACATAGAAGATCAAATACAGAACAAAGCATTTAACGTGCTACTTGAGAAAGTAGTAAAATAAACGATTTTAAGATGAAGTTTATGATGTTCTACTTTAATGGCAAAATAAACTACGTGACTAAAGTGGAAATTTTGAGATTAAAGTTGACATTTCGTGCTTTTTTCTCACTGTGTGCCTATTTTTTTCTCTATACCCTAATAAGCTTTCATATGACACTCAGACGGTGGGCTACAACTTGCCTTTTCACGGCGACTTTGATATGTGATTTCTTTTTTATTTCGGGCACTGTGCGACTTTGTGAATTTGATCTTTCGAGTTTTTCCGACACTCTGTCACTCGATCAACTTTCTTTTGTTGATTATATCACTGTTTAAACCAACAAATAGTACGTTTTTCCTTTGCCTCCACTTGGTATTCGCTGAAATTCTTATATTTCCCCCCATGCTTTTCCCATTGTCTTTTCACAGAAGGCTATTTATATTGATTTGCATATTCAAAGAGGCGTAATTCTGGGAGGAGTTGGGGCGGGACAGAAGGCGCGTGCACGTGCGTTACTTTTCACGCTGATCGGGATTTATGTAGTGGAAGAACGTGATAGTATGCGTGCGCACAGATTCCTGCATCTGGATTTTTCTGTGCGTACGCACAATCCCGCTTTTGTGCTTATGCCATGTTATAGTGTGAGTTCTACGCATGGCGTTATACATGAGGCCCCAGATGTTGAAGCTTCGCAAATACAGAGCTTTGAAGGATAAAATCACACAAAGAAGTTTCTGGATTGTTTAAAGCCATGGTGGTATCAAGTACTGATGTCTTTCTGATGTGTTGCATTTGAAAGATGCTTGTCATTTCTCTAAAATAAATATGACTTGGGGGTTTAAGAAAAGCATTCTAATTTTATTCAGCAAGGAATACCTACTGCATTTGAATACCATTCAAATCAAGGGGAAAAAATGCTTTCACAGATTTCTAGATGACCATGTGAACATCTTTGCCAGTAAATACTCAATCTGATTAAACATTTATGGCAACATAGCAGAAAACAAGACAAGACATTGCCATCAAGCAGCAGGTTACAATGAGTTCTTTTATGCTCACATCTTCGTGCTTAACCAGACTGAAAGATTTAACCCTACAGTTATCTGGCAAATCATATCTTAGTAAATAATATTTGTTTATTCAGTCTTAGTGAATACAGAGCAACAGTTAATTTGAACAACATATTTCATTTAAAGTTAAAATGTATTTTACCAAATGGGTTATTATGTTCATGCATTGTTAACACATAAGCTTAGATCTACTGGAAATTTTGTACACTTTAACTTAATCCAAGTCAGGGTCACAATAGAGCCAAAACCTATCTGGGCATCATTGGCACAGGGTAGGAATCAGTTGTGGATGGTGTGCCGGTCCATCACAGAGCACACTCTCACAAACAGGCCTGAACTCATACTGCGCTAATTTAGAATTACTAATTAACCTAACACACTTTTATTGTGGACATTCAAAGAAAACTGGAGTACTCTGAGAAAAACCCACATATTTATGGAGAAAACAAATAAACTCCTTATATAAAGTAACCAAGGACAGGATTTGAACCTAGGATACTGGATCTGTGAAACTTATAGTACTAACTACTGCACCATTCAAAATACTCATAACATTCTGAAACATTATTTATCTAGTCCAGGGTCATGAGACTGGGAGCAGATCTCAAAAGCATCAGATGCCTGGCAAATACCAGCCCTGGAAAAGGTGGCACTCACACGCACACACAAACTCATTCTTGGCCAGTTTAGAACTGCCAATGAATGTAACCTTTATATTTTTAGCATTGTGGGGCAAAAACTGAGTACATAGAAAAAAAAACATAAAGACATGGGTAGAACAATTTCCACACAGACAAAAACCGGGAGCATTTGAATTTGAATATTTGAGGATTCAGCACCACAGTGCTATTACCAGAAAATCATTTTATCTTGAAAATCTTTTTTTTTGTATCTTGTACATTATTCGCTTTCCCATTAAAGGGAAATCACACTTTGAAGAAGCATTGCTCACCTGGATGGTCTTGTGGATGTTTCACAAGGAATGTCCCAGACCTAAATGACCCAGTAAAGAGATCTTTCTCCCTGAATTTGCAGTTTATTGGTGGCTTTTAACAAGTAAATGTTCTAAGCTTTATGGAAGATCCAATTAAGAGATTGTGGAGATGGAATTGTGGAAAATACCACTTTTGAATGGCCAGTTTCATATGACATCACACCAAGAGGAGTAGCTGAATTTTATATTTTATATTGCTGGGGACACTTTTAAAAATGCTTGCTGGAATAGTGTGTCACAAATTGATTATGCCTTTCTATAATGTGGTTCCGGCTGCCTTACATTTAATTTTTCATGAGAGGAAACTATCTATCTATCTATCTATCTATCTATCTATCTATCTATCTATCTATCTATCTATCTATCTATCTATCTATCTATCTATCTATCTATCTATCTATCTATCTATCTATCTATCTATCTATCTATCTATCTATCTATCTATCTATCCAGGGTTGATATGAAAATATAGCCCCACTCAGTAAGGAGTCTCCTTTCCCCCCAACCCAGTTGTTTTTAGGACTTTCAGCTTGTGTTTCATTTTGTTAGCTCTGTTACAGTGTTTGTGTCTGCAGGAGAAAAGACATGCCATTTTTACTGGAATAATACATTTTTATTATGGAGCTGTATGCATATATAGCAACTGGCATACAGTACTACTATTTCTTTGAGCAATGAACTAAAACTGCAGAATCTTTGAATCTGTACCCTAGACACTGTTGCCAACATTATGGATTGCATAGAAAGAAGTCCTCATAAGTTGTTACACCAAATATCACAACAGATGGACTAAGGTCTGTTTTCATTAACAAGTTATGATACATGGAACTTTGCATCACTGCCAGTGGAGGTCATCATCAGCAAAGCTTGTGAAATGGTCAGTAACATTTTTTCACAGTAAATAGTAGTATAACAGTAATAAAACATGAAAATATATTTTAAGTGTAATATTGCCTTGCGCCCTGTGCTGGCTGGGATTGGCTCCAGCAGACCCCCGTGACGGATGGATGGATGGATGGATATTCAGTAACTCTTATTATACTATTGACACTAAGACCAGGCTGCTTTTAAGTGTGTCAGTGTAACACATTATCTATCTATCTATCTATCTATCTATCTATCTATCTATCTATCTATCTATCTATCTATCTATCTATCTATCTATCTATCTATCTATCTATCTATCTATCTATCTATCTATCTATCTATCTATCTATAGGTTTATAGGGTAACTATTGTCATGTGAACAGAGTACAGAGAAATTCTTACTTGTATATACTAATCAATTTGCAACGTGTGGCCTAGAAATATTTTAAAAGCTTTTGGCAGTGGTGCCTGGTCCAGTCTGAGCTGTGGCTCATTTATAATAAAGCATTTGGCATACTATCACATCTAGGGGGCATATGCCAGCTGCCATCCACAATAAGGCACAGCCCACCCTTTATCTTCCAGGGATCTCAGTGAGGTCTCCAGAAGGTTGACTACTAAAATAATTGTGCTAATCCTGCCAAGAAGTAAAATGACCAAACAGTAAATGCCCAATTTTGTCAACTCTTTGCTTCTCAATTAGTTATGTTAAGCAGACTCTAAATTGTATGACAAGCAGTTTGCTTTTTTCTTTCTCGTTTCTGTAGAAAATAACCTACCTACCTGTCCATCACAGAGAAACTGTGATGAGAGTAATCAATTCATGGGCCTTCAAGTTGGCAGAGAATCTCTTTAAAATTCTTTCTTCTGTCTAGCCATTCTCTAGACATGATGCATCCTAGCCATTCAACAATTTATTGTTTTTTTATTCTGCTTTGTCCACCAATCTGTTACCACGTGCTTTTTCAGGCCACCAATATTGTACTGTGGCCATGGAATGGTGACACCCATACCTCCATACCGAACACATTTGAGGCATTTGTCTGAAGTTGTCAAGTCTCTCTTTTGGACACATCTATTGCCATGCTTACCACCTCTCAATGCTAATTGACAGAAATTACTTGGTAGACATTTGTGGTTATCTTGACCCTAATTGTGCTCTTCTTTAAAGAGGTTTAAGGCAATCGATATTTGCTTAACTACGGTGTCTTGAAGTATGGTTCCTACTATAGTTCAGAAATTTTTGTTTCTTTTAAGATTTAACTTTAGTTGGCTCTTTTGATTCTATACTTATAATTTTGTTTTTCACATCACTTTTCCCTGTCTTTTGTTTCTTCTGTATTGCTAATTTTTTGCAGGTCTTGACTAGATTCCGAGATTCAGCCTTCTTTACAGTCATGAATCCATCCTTTAATAATGTTTCTAGCCACTGTTCTCCTCTAAACTCCATGTTCATAAACTCCATGTTCCTTTCCATTCTGTTATTCTTCCATTTGACCAGTTATAAAGGTGAGCCACAAAAGTGTGCGTTTTTAGACTAGAACGCAGGTATGTATATACGAATTAGTAAGAGCCGTAACCCAAAAATCAAATAAACGTATTGTTGTAACCAAAGTGTTAATCGGGAGTCATTGTCAAAAAAAAAGTTAGGGAATTTTAAAAAACTAACAGCACTGTTAAATTTTAAACACACCAATGTCATAGAAAGCTGATCACGATCTTGGATACCGCAAGTCACATGACATTGGAGTTTAAAATATTGGGCTGCTGACGTCTCAACACACAACTTCCTGGAAGTGTGCCCATTAGTAAAAATAATGTTAACGTAAGTTAGAAATTTCTCCAGAGAAAACATAACTATTACCTCAATGTCATATTGAGTTAACAACCTCGAAAAATACTGTTTTGAGTGACAGGAAAAATTTAATTACAAGAATAAAAAAAGCCCCAAATTTGTTATAACACTAGTAGGTATTCACTTGGTATTCTGTGCTTGACAGAGACAAACATGCAGGAGATATGGAGAGATGTGCTCGTAATGAACAGAAGAGAACGTTTCTAAGAGATGGGAATGAAGACTGAGTAGATGGCTACAAAGTAATATATGAGCAGATCAAGGGAAGACTTCATAGATACCGGTCTGAGATGCTGATATTGCAGAGCTGCCATTTCTACTTCCTCCCAGATGAGGGCACCATCAGCCAAAGAGGAAGTGTTGTTTTGTGTGCCAGAATCGTGTAATAGTTGTTTATCAGAACAGGGAGGTTTGAGATACATGACTATGCAGCAGTTTTCAAGTTATTTGCTGTGGCTAACCATCTCCTGATTTTAACAGATGCTTCTAATCCTGCAAGGCTGTTGTGAAGCCAGAGAGTTTAAGCCTTCAGTAGGTTAGTATCAGATGCTGACCTCCAGTACTTTAAGCAGGATGCAGTCCACTGCGGAGTTATGATTATAACGGAATAAGCCGGACTGTGCAACCACTTCTGTTGATTTCAGAATGAGTGAATGCACCTACCAAGTCACACATCCCTTCTAAACTAGTAAAACAATGCAGATGGAAGTATGATCGGAATTAGTACACACACTCTGCAACATTTTTGCATCAGACAGATGGGTAGATATTGTATTAGAAATAATCTGCTTTTAACGGACTATATTTTCAGCTGATTAGGCAACATGCCCAACTATCTGGAGACTCGGATTAAAATCAAAGCTGATGTGACGGAGTGTCACTTCCGTTGCAAAGGGTCAGTTGGCCCTAGGATACTTTGCAATGTAATGAGCAGCACAGGAGGAGACTGAAATGAGGATCCCAGGGATCAGAAGCTCACATGCAAATATAACAGGGAAAGAAGAAAAGAGAAAAGTCAGTAGATCCTGCAGGGACGTGTGGGGTGAGGCATGCAGAAAATCTGCACCACAGCCTATTAATAAACATAAAGGGATGAAAAGGAAGCTTTGGTTTAACAACACAGCCCGTAGTATGTGGGGTGCTGCCTGCAGTGATTTGTTCAATTAGCTCTCATTTCCAATGCTGGAAACTCTCTACTGCCTTAAGAAGCTGGAGATCCTGTGTGTAATGTTGGCTGTAGGGGCTGAGCATGTGTAATACACTGTACAGATGTTGTGCTATTAAAGAGTGATGAGCATCCAGGAAAACACAGCAGACCCAAGAGGGTGTCTCACTGAGTTCAGTTGCCAGGCAAAATGGTTCAAACATTGTAATTAGTCCAGTGAGCTGAAGAATAATATTAATCATAAGGTTCTGTACTGGGAACATGGTGACAAACTGGTTAGCACTGCTGCCTCACAGCTCAAGGAGACTGGGTTTAAATCAATTCATCCAGTTCACACCACCAAGGGCGAATTGTTGTCAAGCACCCAACGCTGACAGAGATTTAAAAAAAAAACGAAGGACAGAAAAACTTCTGCTCATTTTGCCATGGCTCTTTTGACCTCCTGTGCTAGGGAGGAATATTTGTGAAGAAACCCGTTATTAATATTAGATTGATCACTCTCTCAGGATTACCAGACATGATTTAAATTAATATTCTGTGTCACTTATTTGCCTATATTCCTCTATGCCTTTCAGCAGCTCTGCATGACTAACCTTTATCCATTATAAGCCGAAATACCTAGTGTTGCCCAGGTATATTTGTAGAATGGGTTAAGAGAAGAAAGCAAAGGTTTATGTGTTTTTAAATGTTGATCCTGTTATTGCTAGCTGTCCCATTTGTCATCCACACTGCCTCTCTATCAATATCTCTGCTCTCATGAGTTGAAAAATTGGTCTTTTTGGGTCCAAATGAATTCCGGAATTGCAGTTTCCTTGCTGGGCTGTAACTGTGAATGGTGTCATGTCTGAGTCACCCTTTATTTCAAGGTGGACAGTACATAGTACAGAAATTATGAAGAAAAACTGACAAAGCGGGCGTTAAACATCAACCCTTTGATTCCACTCCTGTTTATATTACAGTAGATAGAAGCAGCATGTGGTATTGCCTGGGCAAGTAGTGTCAGTTCTGGTCATTTTGCTTGCTAGTCTGGCTTTAGTCTGTTTGGGCGTTTCACTATCTTTGAGCCAGCAGGTGGCATTGGTGTGCAAACAGGAAGCAAGATAAACCTACTGGGACCCCAAATGTTAAATTTTTGGGTTCTACAGTCATCTATAATGTTCATTTGGTCCTAGGGAGCAACTATGAAAAATTTGGTCCAGATTTGTCAAAGGATGTATGATTCTATAGGGAACATACAGACAGATGTTCTGTTCTATACAAACATATATATACAGTATATATCAGTTTAAGCAAATGGAGATTAATGGTGACATGACTGAAGTGTTTAAAATTATGAAGAGAATAAGTACAGTGGATCTCAATTGTTAATTTGAAATTCTGCAACAAGAACGTGGAGACACAGTTGAAAACTTGTTATGAGCAAATTTTGCACAAATGTTAGAAAGTTTTTCTTCACTCATAAAAAACCATAGACACATGGAATAAATTACCAAGTAGTGTGGTGGAAAATAGGACTTAAGGTGCATTCAAATCTTTGTTGAATAGGATATACAACCTTGTTGACCTGAATGGCATGACAACAGAAGTAGTCATACCTCTTGACCATCCTGGATAAACCTACAAATGACTGATGAACTGGTCATGATGATGGGGATGAACACAGAAGTTTAGGTGACTTGCTTAGGTTCACACACACGTTAGTGGTGTTCCTTGTGGTTTAAAGTCTACTGCTTTTGCCATTAGACATTATCTGAGCAACGACTTGAGAAAAATGATAAAAAAAAATTACAGCAGAGTGTTACCATAAAATATTGTAATACACCTTTGTGCTGTTTAAGGCAAATGTAAAGGGATGGCATAAAGGGTGAAAAATCTGTTAGAAGCTGTTTTAGACTGGATGGAATGCTCTAATGGATCCCATTACTCTGAGCGAATACAGCTTCAGTGATTTGGATCTTGAAGGACAAAAGCTCCATTGTAGCTAAAAAGGAATAAATACACCATGGAGATGAGCCCCAGGGACAGAAGCATGCAGTTAAAGCCCAGAAGCTCAGTATAGCCCATCAAGCTGATCAAGAGGGAGGCAGTCGAACCCACTGGCTTACACCCACCGGCGAGCCATCTGCTGCTCTGCTGTGCTTGTATGTTTTCATCATGTGCTTTACAACTTCAGGTACCTCCTTTATGCAGCAGTGAAAAGCTAGAAGCAGGAAATTTTTAAAACTTGGGCATAAAAAGAGAGATAATGAGGCAGTGATACATATAAGATAGACTCATGGTAATTGTTCACTTGCCAGAAAGGAGTTTGCATTAGGAAAAAAGGCAGACATATGCTGGGTCTCAGCATAATTGTGGTGGTTATCAAGTATGTAAAAGGTGGAAGAGGATGTGACTTTACATTTCTAATTCCCAAGTACCTTAGCAAACAAATAAGAGGCGCCTCATTATGCTCCTATTTATTGTAATATTTATTCAGACCACATACTTTGCAGGAATCCTTTTACCCTGTTAGTATCTTTATACACTTATTAGCTCATTTATTATCATGTTAGATAAGGTGATATGTAAGACAGATTTAAAAGCAACTAATCATGTTGCTGAATACTCTATAGAGCAGTGACAAAAAACAACTTTAAATGCTCTTCAGGTGAAAACATATGCCCTGAAGAATGTATCTTAAATAGCCACTAAGGTGATATCTACCTATTATTATACTATTTTTTATTAAAATAATATCTATCATATATATATATATATTTAAATAATTACAAACACTTCCATCCTGCTAATCTCTTCGTGCTTTTGCTCCATTTACATAACACTGAAATTAAATTGCACATGGTAATCAAGATGTGTCCCACATATCTGCAGGTGACTCCCCAATATGAATTGTACTGGTCAAGTTCCATTAGATCATAAAATTGTTAGCTTTCTAGTGTAATTTCTAAAATCTCATTTTTTACTCTTGTATACAGTAAGCAGGGGCTGTAGGCCTTGGTGGGAGAGTGCAATGCTTCCCCTGTGTTGATATAGCAAATAGACAAAAGGTATGGTCACACTTTAGCTTAGGTACTGCAAATATGCATGTATTACTCATTTATTTTTATGTAACAAGTCCTTAACAAATGTTTTTTTGGGTCTTCATAACACTTGTAAAACGTCAGTAGATCAGTTATGTGCCGTGCGGCATATGGACAGGATGAGAAAATGACTTATGATGATATAATATGATGGATTTTCAGGTCTTGTGATATCAAGAGAAATGTGTCTCAGCTAAGCCACCTCAGACCACTCCAAAGTGAAGTTTTGTTAGTAGGTCACGTTGCAGAGATGAATAAACACTTCACTGATTCTTTATATGTGTTATGAAAACCCAAAGAAGTGTACGTTAAGGTCTTGTTACATAATAGTAAATGAGTCATAGATGCCTAACTAAAGTGCTACCAAAGGTACAAGAAATGCATTAAAATTTAAAATAATAAATGATATCAAGCTTACTACCTACAAACTTTCTAACTGAAACACAAACAAATACCTCAGCCGTTCCATCTGATTACAATCCATGAAATACAGTACACTGAAATGTCAGCTATGTATACAATATATTGAAATGTTTTTGCTCTGTTTTTCACTTAGTGTTTAGAAAAGAATGTCTGAGTTATTTTCAAGACCTTTACATTGTGAAACATTATACTGACCTTTTTGCCGTCCTCATATACTGTACATAATACTTAAAACAGCAATGTTATACTCTTGCAGACAATCCACTAATTTTTCATTTCATTAGTACTTTTGCCTCCTGCCCATATACTGTAAGTCTGTGTACTAAACATTATATAATAACATGTATCAATAGGATTTTCTGAATCTACAGACTGAGCAAAATTGTGGGAATGCACAATTAAAATCATCAGTTTTACCTTTTCAGTGAAAGATCTGCTGGAATGAAAAATGGCAGAGAACATCCTTCTAAGAGAAGAAATGAGTGCTGCTGTCCTTAGGGATGCTAGGCCAATAAATCTATGGATTTCAAAGGCTTTCCGGTCAGCACAATAAGAGTCTGGCTTTCATACCTGACACTTCTGTTACAAAAGGCCTTTGTGTTTCAGCACCATGGACAGTACAATTACTGTCTGAGCCTTTTACACAGTAACTGATGTTTTGAAAATAATTAAGCTTCAGTAGCATGAAATTCACAGTAGCATTTCAGTTGCACAGCTAGCACTTGGAGAGACTTCTGTTGAGAACTTGGAAAACTTCAGCCAAACATTTTATATCTGGAATCAGGAAAACCATTTCTGGACAGTTCTCTGAGTTAGTGCTTGGTCACTAAGATGAGCTCCCAGCTTCCTGAAGCTTTCTGCTGCTGATAAACTGTGATGAAAATGTGGTGGAACATGAGAATTCATTTGTTCAAATCAGAGAAATTCACTTGTGTGTGCATACTATGTTCACTTCTACCCTCATTTCTTTTCTCCATATTATGTAATAATATATATTATGTAATCTATGAAAATTTCCATTTCCCTAAACATATTTGAAAAAGAAGAACAAAAAATATAAAGGTGACAATATGAAAGTATCAGTAATGTTTGTAATCTTCAAAATGTAGAGGAAAACTTAATAACAAATTGTGAGCTTCTCTCCATCACAGGTATCAAAAGAAGCTTCACCAGCTCATTTTTCGTTTAATTACTCATTGAAAATCTCCACCCTGTGCACTTTGACTAGGTGCACCATAGAGCATTCTTTCAGGAGAAGCCATAGTGGGAAATCAGTGGAAAACCAGGCAGATAATGTCACAAAGAATGAGTGTCATCAGACCATTTGAATGTCCAGAGACTGCTAATAATGGATGCTGGGATAGGCTTCTTCTTCCCTGTGACCTTGTCCTGGATAAGCAGGTTTTGAAAATGGAAAGATGGACAACTGGATGGATGAATACATGGATGGATGGATGAAAATCAATACCTAGTGAACCTACTAAAAGGAAATTTATTTGCAATGAGTATATGACCAATAAGAATTGATTTTAAGTGCCAATTATACAAGAGTAAAACGTAAAAGACAGTATTGTTCTTAGAGTGAGAAACATTATAAGATATTCATTTATGGAATCAACCTATCACAGTCTTAAAAGTAACTATTTTTAAAATGAAACATTATTAAGAAAAGTATAAATAAAGAGCTGTGAACTGCACCTGTATGGACTTTAAACTCAAATTCAGTAGTTTAATCCCAATGCTACGGAAAGAATGAAGAACTTTGCATTTACTTTTTTAGTAAATGCATCTTTGCATGAGCACATCATAGGAATTAAAGGGTCTTGATGTTAATGTGAATGAGTACTGTGTGAAGAGAAGGTGATGACAATGGGCCAGGTAGCCCCACATAAAACAGGTCTTCAAACAAAAATTAGCACAAAAATAAAGGTCTGTTGGTCCAAAGGTATGCTGCAGTTCCAGAGTTATCTAAAATGAGGCTGTCTCCGCAGGAGAAGTTATCTCTGGGGGAGCAGAATCTACTATGAACAGAAACTTCCAGTTGTCCTTTGTTTTAAATAAATGAATGACAAGAAGGGATAGGGCTAATGCTCAGACAGAAGTGACTTAACAGTCTGATGGCAATTTCTTCCTTTGATCTAGGGAAACAAAGGCAGGAGAGTTACTGACTGTTTTGCATTCGCATCCTTTCCCATCACAGTTAACTGACTAGATCCAGTGGCATGTTCCTGGGATATGTGTGTGTGACAACTGATTTCATAAATCTCAACTTTCTAGTAGACTCAGTCAGAACCTACTTGCTCGTGTATATGAGCCTGATGAATAATGATAATGTTCATTCAGCGGACTGATGACAAAGTAATCAGATGATGTTTTTGCATATACAGTACAAAATGAGTTTAATTTTACAGTTTTATTGTGCATAGTGAAGTGATAAATATGTCCACTATGGCTCAACATATTGGGTAGTAAGCTAATTATTTCAAATCCTAGTATTTTCCTCCTCCAACTTCTGCTGTTTTTTTACCAGCTTTTCCATCAAAATAGGCAGATATTATTTATTTTATATTCTACTAGGGGGTTCCCCCCTGCTCACTTCACTCGCCAACCCCCCCGGCCTGCTCTATGCGCCAGCCACTTGGCGTCTCTGCTGCTCGTGTTGTGAAGAGGGGGGCTGAATGCACCCCAAGGAGACGTGGTCGCTCCACCAAAACCCCCTCTTAAACATTGATACAATGGGAAACAAATAGTTTTTTATTTTACCTCCTCTTTGCTCGATCAGCTGCTGGCTTGCTGCTGTTACCGTGCCGTGTGATCTGCAGCTCACACGGCGCTTTGAACGTTTAAAAGCCTGTACAGCAGCTGTCCTACTCCTTGTCTTTTATTTCTGGCCCCGGGTGTGGTTAAATCTTTTGCTACAAAATTTCGTCTCGCGGGATGTGAGTTCTTCATATTTTTTAGTTTATAATTTAAAAACAGAAGAAGAATCTGAAAATCTAACAACATCACATTAAAGTTCAATAAAATTCTGAAAAGAATCATACCAAACATATATATGTAGGTTTTAAAATAAGCCTGATTTAAAGAGTGACAAAAAACATGACATAATAACATCACAGAAAATTGTTACACAAAATCGTTGCACTTTTAGGATTAGGATTTTATATAAATAGAGTAGATTTGATCAGGCATGCAGCTGGGCCTGTCCCTTCCTATAAGGCTATAAGCATCCTACCCAATTCACCTAACAAGTCTTTGCTGGAAAGTTTCTATTCAGCACACAATATGTAGACAGCTTATGGTATATAGTGGGTACACTCTGACATTCATTCAGTATTGTTTACTGGTCATGATATCTTTCCATCTACAGCTCAAAAATCTTTTTCTTCCATTTACACCCTGGCTATACCTTTCCTTTATTTGCCTGCATGTCTAAACTCTCTTGGGGTTTAGCCTCCTCATTTAATAGCAGGATGCATCTCTTTTCATTAGCATCTTACAAACTCATAAAGTTCATTCTGTGTCATATTGCTGTCATTTCATATGCCAAAGTCTGTGATTTTGAGATCCATTAATCTGCAGCCTGGTCTCTGACTGCTTCCATCAGCTTTTCTCAGTTTGTCTTCTAATGTGCTCTGTGATCTAAAGTAGCATATTCTAATATGATGCTGTATATGTGAATCCCTTAGGAAAGCAGTAGCAGGTAGATAAATGAAATGAAATGAACTGAAGTATAGCTCTCAGAGGCAGAACAGCTTTACAGTGAAGCCAGAGAAACAATATGGAAAATCAGTCCCACAGAAGTTAATACTTCATAACAATCACTTTAATAGAATATTCAAAAGAGAACAAGGAGGTAAGGGGACTTTTCTTAAAAGCTTCCACTGAAGAATACGGGTAGATGAGGCAATGCAGCTGAGGAACTTACACAGAGTCAGTGAATAAGTGTGGAATCTACTCATTTTCAGCCCTTTACTTCCTATGATTTATATCCAGCACTGAAAAACTGACATACACAGGGGTATAAAAGGTGTATTAGGTCAGTGGCACACAGGAAACAGGTGGCACGGTTGGTATTTGAAATAAGGGCACAAAGAGGTTAAGCCTGTAAGAATGTAGACGATAAATATAGCTACTACTAAAAAAAAAATCTGAAACACTCATTGTCAAAAACAGAATATCCATCTTAAGCTTAATCAGAATCCTACAATGTAGTAATATGGTTTTAAAAAAAGCTTTATTAATTTTACTTTGGAATGCTGATAAAAATCTTCCTTTAAAGAAAATAAAGAGTTGACCAAAAGAATTAAAGAGTGAAAAGTCAAAAGGAAGACATTTAAAAAGAACAATAAAATAAACATTTGTGCATTAGGAACTTAAAAAAACAGCCTCATCCTTAAAAGCATAAATCAGAAATACAATACAGCTCCAAGTGCAAAAAAACAAAAACCAAATGATGGAGACTCGCACAGTACCCCTCCACAATGAGCAACCATCAGTTTTTAAGCCAGCACTTGTTACTTCCAGTAGCCAGACACCCAGACTCTAAAGAGATGGGGGTCACGTGGGTAATGTAATCTTGCATTACACAACTACCTGTGCATAACACAAGGATTTGAGGGCAAAAAGAAAAAAAATGGAGTCATTGACCAATCTGTCATTTTAAAGAAGCATTTCTGTCTCTCTGAACTTTTCATCCAGCAATGAACCACTTAGCCTCCTGTACATAAATAATAGAGTTATAGCGTTGCTCATATGGAATTCTACATGTCTGATTTCAATGAATAAAATCCTCATTGACATTACAGTATTAGGAAAGTTTTTTTTTTTTTTTTTTGGTGTCCCTGCATTTAGTAAGTTGCAGGGTGGATGAAAGAGCCGGAGGAAATGTAACTTTTTCATTCAATGTTAATGTGTCGGAAGAGATTTAAAGCTTTTCGAATAATTAAAAAAAATGAGGCTTTCAGCAGAGCACAGCATGAGAGTGGCAGCTGTTCACAGACATACTTCTATCTTAGATCAGGCAGTGGCGTCTTTGTCAAGGCCGCTTCCTTGAATCTTTTTTCAGTGACCAGGAACTCCAGTAGACACTGTATTTTGTATTTAATAATTAGGGAGAGTCTCCTACAGGCTTGCCTTCTCAGCTTTCTATTGTTAAGCGCAAATCTGTTCTCATCCTGCAGAGTAATTAACGGTAACTCTTAGAAGGGAAGATTTTCAGGCAAGTGTGGCAAACAAATGTTATAATGATTAAAATTAGAGGACAGAACAGCAAGTAAGAATGTCATTGTGGATTCTGCAGTCTAATCAAGGCCAAATTTAGCTTTTCTGGGACTGGTGCCAAAATAATTTGTGTACCTCCGCTCAAAGAGTTAATTTTCTGTTAAATTATTTACTGTTCATCATTTGCAGATCTAAATTGAAAGACATGTTCTAATAATTGAGCTAGAAATTTATTATGTATAAATAATCAAATAATTAATCTGTCCATTTTATGAACCTACTCGTCACCAGAAAGAAATTCACCCAGATGGTTCCCCTCTCAGTTTCGTGTCCTCACTCTGAGCTGCTGAATTCAGAGAGCCAGCTGAGCGAAAGGAGGACTCTGCTTTCTCTAGTGACAAGTAGGACTTCTTCTTTTCACTGTAGGCTGTCTCCACTTCTGTCCTGCATCACCATAAGGACCAGAGCCTATCCCTGAAGCATCAGGAACAAGACAGCAACTCTTACTTACTCATACAGGCCTCATTAGTATCATTAATTTATCTAATATGAGCATCCTTATGATATTTCTATTAAAGACTAAGAATGCTCACATGAACATGTGGAGAGCAGACTAAGGTCATACAGAAAGCGATCTGGCTGAGAATCAAAGACAGGCTCTTGGCAGTTGCTACTGGACTGGGCTTCTCATAGATAAAGCATATAAATCAGAAAAGTCATTCATATTTTTCAATTTGTTATGTACAGTATACGAAAAAAATCCATTTGTTTCAGGTTTTCTGGGAGCCAGTGTTTATTCCAAGAACACCTGGACAACAGACAATTTTATCACAACTGGCACACTAAAAGTGGCCCTTAAAAATGGTACGCATTAAATTGCAATGAGCAAAAACAAAACATGACACAAAACATTCCCTTTGGCATTTTTAGTTTGTGTTACATGAACTATACATTTTCTATAGCTTAGGAGCATCATAGTATATTATTTAACAGACATTTAGTGAGCAAACACATTGCAGCAAGTTTTCACTGGGTCTTTGCCTGCTACAAACATTCAAACTAAACTATAGAATAATAAATTACTATGAATTTATTTTTAAATGAGAAAGTGACCTTTCACCTCGATAGGGACATCTTTAGTTTGAAATCTACAAGGAGGAGTAAATGTTCCTTGCAATGAAGCCCATTTCCATTTGTTCATCAGGCTCAGTGTTTGCTGTTCATTTGTGAACGTTTGTGCTTTTGTTTCAGATATAAGCTCCCTCACAAGATACCAAAATAGTATCAATAAATTAGTACTGAACTTTGAAAATGATAAGAGGTGAGAGGTGAATGTGATTAAATTAAGAAGAATATGGAAAATGTCAATCTGTATTTTTCTGTTGTTTTCAGTAGCACTTCTGTTCACTTCCAGTAATGCATGCTATATTTATTTGAACTGCTTTTCCCTAAAAGTGATTTCTAATAAAATATACAGTAAGTTAATTTTGTTTTAATATGAGCAGATTTTCAATTTCCTCAACAAGCACAATTGGCTGAAAGATTCTAGGAACTATAGTAACAAATCAATAAAAAAAAATTAATTCTCATTCTCTTAGTTATATTTTATTGTGTATGTGGGATCTGTGCAGCAACTGGTGGTCTGTTTTCAAACAGTGAAGGCTGATTTGGCACAACTTGAAATCATCAGTTGATCTTCAAAATGTTTTATTCTAATTATTTACTTATAATACACATTTTACAAAAATGTTGATTTACATTATTACACATTTTCAATTAGAATAATTATAAGGATAACTGATTTTTTTACACTCTATCCTTTGTTATTTTTTGGCTTGCACCTATTGTTGCCTGGACAGAACCCAGCTCCCATTGACTTCACACTGAATAAAATAAAAATATAAGAATGAAAGGCTCAATTTCTCATTACATTTTTGGTCATCAGTGCCATTATAAATCAAATAATGATTCAAAGCTTGGTGGGATCCCATCTGTTTGATGCTTGTTTTCATTTATTTAGTTAGTTTTTAATAACAGATTTGTATTATAAATTACATTATAATGAGTCCATTATGTGTCAGTATGGTATTATATTACTGCATCCTATTCTAGAAAAGAAAGAAAGAAAGAAAGAAAGAAAGAAAGAAAGAAAGAAAGAAAGAAAGAAAGAAAGTATCCAAAACTTCAGCAATGATTCTGCATGTTCGGTTGTTAGAACATAATGTACAAATATTTGGTTCTAAAGAAACTGAACCATTCTTTGCAATGTGGATTATGTTATTTTCCATTGTGTTATGAGCAAGTTAAGATGGTATGCCAGGAGTATAATTTACCACATTAGAATGTTTAATAAAGAGTAAAGTCCCATTAGTCTTACACTCACCAGAGATGTATATGAATAAGGGATGCAATGTGGGATGTACAATTCTGAGTTGGGATTACATCTGGTTTTGAAAAGAATTTATTTCTACAAAATATGACTTCCACTCATAATCTGAAAATCTCAGTGACACTTTAAGAGCTTTGTGTGGACTTGAACTTCACATCAACCTCTTACTCAGAACATTTTGTTCTTAGATGCTTGGATACCACTACCCACTACTTCATGACATTCAAAATAACATGCCTTTGACCAGGGTTCAGTATAAAAGAGTGCTTTATCTCTGCTTTAAATGGAGACTTCAACATGTTACATTGATCATATGTCCATTGATAGATGGCTTCTTCTTAGTGTCATCTTCAAGGATTAACTGCTCTCACGCTTGCTCTGCTGCTAAGTGATCCGTTATGCCAGGTATATTAAGTCGCACTTAATTGACCGGCATTGATTATCTAAGGGTACAAAATAATCATCCATCCATCCATTATCCAACCCGCTATATCCTAACTACAGGGTCACAGGGGTCTGCTGGAGCCAATCCCAGCCAACACAGGGCACATGGCAGGAAACAAACCTTGGGCAGGGCGCCAGCCCACCGCAGAAAAAATAATCATGTTTTTCATAAATGAAAAAGTTTCCTCAGATACTGTTAGACTCACTGCCAGAAATTCTAGTTCTGTTATACCACATATGCCTTTTAACATCAAATTAATTGATGAACTCACTCCTTTTATTGTTAAAACTCTTTCATCCTATTTCCTTGAGTTAACATCACTCTTGTCTTTTGATTAATAGCTAAAGTTTTATAATAAGCTTTCTTTCAACTTTTTAACACCACTGTCCAGGCAGAAGACATCTTGTAAAAATTAAGAAATTGAAAGCAAGGCAGTGTCAATGTCTGTACTGCAATACATACAGTATATTTGCTGTTCAATGATACTTAAACAAAAATATAATTAAGTATAAAAGGTATTTAAGAGACAGACTGATAGTAACCCCCAAAGAGTGAAAGCAGTTGGTCGATTGGCTTTCTCAACAATTCAGCCTAAGAAACATTTACTTTTATGATTAACTAGTATTAAGGTCTGCGGTGGGCTGGCGCCCTGCCCGGGATTGGTTCCTGCCTTGTGCCCTGTGTTGGCTGGGATTGGCTCCAGCAGACCCCCGTGACCCTGTGTTCGGATTCAGCGGGTTGGAAAATAGATGGATGGATGGATAGTATTAAGGTGGGAGTAATAAATATGATAAATCCTTACATTATAACTGCTTTGGCCAGAATCAAAATAATCAGAGAAACATTCAACAAAGAGAATTGTTAACCTAACTGAAAGTGATGTTAAGAAGATAGTGATAAAGACAGTAGTGTTGGAATAGAATTATAAAAGACTTGAACTGTGAATGAAGGAAAAAGCAAGGTAGAAGACTCTGAACATTGGATATATTTAACATGGAGGGAGTGAAATGATTATTGCAATAACCTAACGGAATGAAAAATCATAAAGGAGAACACCTTAATTTGTTTTTGGTTTCTTCTAGACAACAATGAAATTAGAAAGAAACAAAACAGAGACATATTCTTTTGTCTCATGCTTCTCAGATTTTTCTCCTGAGAGAAAAATACCCCAGCATTCTCACAAATGTCTCCTCCTGAGTTTCAGTAGAAATCTCAGGAAAGCCATACCGATTTTCCATGTAGTGTCTTGACATTTTTATCAATGTATTTGCTTTGTGTGCTCAGTTATATATGGTGAAATGTATGGACAGTTGTTTGTGGTAATAAAACACTTTTCTATGATTACAAAACTGCCTTCATGCTTCTGAATGATATTATTAGTTGCTCTAATTTATGTCGTGGTTAGATCATATTCATTCTGGAAGAAAAGGTCAGCAGCGTGTCATAGTGGTTAAGACTTTGGACTTCAAGCCATGAGGTGGTGGATTCAAATCCCACTGCTGACACTGTGTGGCCATGAGAAAGTCACTTAATTGGCCTGTGCTCCAACTGGAAAAACAAAAGAAATGCAAGCGATTGTATCTCAAAAGTCGTAAGCCACTCTAGAAAATGGCATCAGGCCAATACTCATTGCATTTCAACTGATTACATTTGAAGAAAAACTGGAATAACTGTGGTGTTCTCAAACTTTTGACTGGTAGTGTAAATAAAAAATATGAAATTTTGTGAGAGTTCTAAACAACACTAGAAATTGATCTCACAAAATATAACATGCTCTTCAAACATAATTCTCAATTGACCTTTTACCTCAGTTGTATCTCATGCATCATTTTTTGTCTAAAGCTAATTCTCCTATGGAATTTTAGGAGAAACATCTGTGACAAAGTTGATTCTTAAATGAAACATAAATGTGTTTTGAGCCATCAGCAGTAAAGTTTTCCTATGGGAATGGATTCATTCAACCAAAATAAAACAGTTATAAACAATTTATTATTATAAATTATAGCCACCAGTTCTAGATCAGAAGATTAAACAGCCTGGACATATTCTAAGACATGAACGTAAGAGGGCAAGCAAGCACATAATTATTAAGTCAAATGAAATATGCCAATGAAATAATGTCAGTGCCTTTCATAACCATGTTGCTTTTCAAGTACGGATGACTGAAGTGACCTATTTTGGAGCTGTAATTAAATACCTAAATTATGCCTTTGCTGACATAACACTGAGATACAGCACATGAAAGGACTTGCTTGTTTTTGAGGTATGTTTGCATGGCTAGTTGTCTGTCCATCTGTCTTTCTACATGAAACATCTTGGTTCCTGGTAAACTAATTTGGTACTCTTATACTTCAAGAAACTTTGTTGGAGAAATATCTCAAATAGAATTTGACATACACATTTCTGAAATAAAAAAAAACTCCATCTAAAAAGAATTGGTGACATTTCAAAATCCTCTCTTTTAAAATTGAGAAACACTCTGTGCAACCTCAGTTACGGATTGATTTACTCTTTCAAATACCTTCAGATAGGTTTATTTTCCTCTTACATGTCTGACAGCTGCAAATTCCCAGTACAAGTTATTGCAAAGGTAGCAAAGTCATGTGTCTGACTGGACACTTACTGTCATGACAGCAGCTTGCGTGGAAGAACAGATTTCAACAGAGATTTTAACTTTCTGGAGTGTATTTCTTTCAAAAGTTTTATGTTTAGGAAATATGACATACAATTAGTCATAAACGCACAGCCTACAGCTAACAATAGGACATCAATCAATGCAACTTACATCAAATGAGTTTGTTGTTTGTAAAAGATTTTGTAAAATGCTTTTAAAAATTGTATTTACTCTATTAATATGTGTAATTACTTTCTATTATAACTGTTATTTTTTTATTAAGGTTTATTGCAGTGTTTGGATTTTTACATGTTTAGCAATAGTCTCTTCTATAAGTATTACATTCAAGGCAGTTCAATATATCAGAAGTACATTTTCTTTGTTTTTATTTCATCAGGATTTAGCTGCATGTTTCAAGAAACTCAATGGACTAAAGCAGCCTTCCAAACTTCATTTGCAGGACCTTTAGTCTATTTGCTATGTGATTGCAATTAAAGTGGAGGTCCTACTTTACAAGTTTAGTTATAATTTCTGACATTCTTTTTTTTTTTTTTCTTTGGAGGCTCATGATGTTCATTAATATAAAACCTCCATCTCTAACTAGTGGGCTCCTGTAATATGTCCAAGGTATTCACATAACTTTGTAATGAGCCATAATATCCCACCTATGTAGCATTTCTCTCAACGTGTTTCACAAAAGTACACAAATACCAGTTACTTCAACAAATGTTTTATATGTATGGAGTTGAATTACTTGATCTTAACTCTTCTTCTTCAAAACCGAGACTCTAGATCCTCTTGTCTTTGATAATACATCTTCCCATATTTTTAATACATACATTTCAATTATTTGCATTCAGCTATGTAATAATTCCCATTGAACTATTGGTGCATTCATACATAAGGGGCATCTTATAAGTTTATAAGTATAACCAGTCAGTCAGTCAGTCATTTTCCAACCCGCTATCATCCTAACACAGGATCACGGGGGTCCGCTGGATCCAATCCCAGCCAGCACAGGGCACAAGGCAGGAACACACCACGGGTAGGGCACCAGCCCACGGCAGATAAGTATAACCAATTGCATCATAAATGTTGTAAGTCGCCTTGGATAAAGAAATTAGACAAATAAGTAAATGTAAATATAAAATTTATTTGGGACTGTTCATGACTCGGAACCTGCACTTGTATTTCCTTTCTTAATCATTGCTTTCCTTATTTAAGCTATGCAGTTTAAAAATGTGAAGGGTCTTCCGATCCTATGAACGTGCATCATTCTTTTGGTCTTTTTCACCTTCTCTATGTTTATTTCCTGGTGAAGGATGCATTTCTGAACATTAAACTTTGAGCTTCTCACTCTTGCCAAGATGTGATTCAATGGCTTCAATGGTGAGGATCTGAATGTGTGATGGGATATTCTTTTTATTTGGAACATTTATGGTTTACGCAACTACAACAGGAATATAACTACAATTTATTTCTTGTTTAGCCCAAAATCACACAAGGAATGCCTCAATGGACTTTTAAAGGCCCTGTTTTTTGACAGATTTTTCTTTTCTTTTGTTTTGAGATTAAAAAAAAAAAATTTTAAACTTGATATAACAATGCAGTGTGTTTGGAATGTAATAAGAGAAATTATCTTCCACCAGTCCTGAATTCTCCTTCACGTCAGTACAGACAGAAACTCACCACATGATGCTTAGCTTCACTTTTCTGTCTAAAATAAAGCTTGAAACAAGCAGAGTCTCATATCCATTTATCTGTGCCTTCCCAGCACCTTTTCAAAGATTTGTTGGTTTAGGAGCCTTGACTCCCTAAGAAGACAAGAGAGGGCAGAGAGGTATATTAGGAACACCTATCTAGTAGGCACCAAGTACGTTTTGGAACATTTGTGCATTTGTGATTTCTGTATTGAATGTGCTTCATCCAGTTTGAAGTATCTGGTAATTCAGAAGCATTTTGTGGACAGTATAAATTAACCCTGGAGGGACACTAGTTCATAGCAGAGCACACTCATAAACACCTACTGTACACTCATCCATCCAGAAGAGTTTAGAGTTTTTAATTAATTTATCATGTATGTTTTTGAAATGCAAAGAAGAACCCACACAGACATTTGGAGAACATGCAAATACGACTTAGATAGAATCCAGCCTGGGATGTGAACCCAGGAACCAGAAGTTGTTAAGCAGCAACACCATCCTTGGTATCACTGGGCAAAAATTAACTAACCAAAAATAAAAATAAGTTGAGTTACATTACCGCTTACTGCCTCATCGGTTCTACATTCATTTAGTCATTATGAAGTGTAGGGACCACAAAGTTGCCACTTCGGTCCAATCCTCAGTTTCAGTGTGTTGCTTCACCTGTCTTACCAGTAAATAGTTACAACATATTCTGATCTTGCAAGTCTCCTTGGGTAAAGGTGTCAGCAAAACATACAGTAACACTACAATAATAATAGGGAGTGTGGCTTCCCAGTGGTTAGGTGTTAAAATACATGTCGAAAAATTGTGGATCCTGTCTCCACAAGTGACCAAGAAATGCAGTTGTATATACAGTATGTTGTATGAAAACTATTATACTGTGCACGTGAGATTATTGAGATGCTTTAAAAGGATAATTTATTAAAACTAAATTAATGTAAATCTGATTTTCTTTGTATTCCAATAGTTTCTTATGGAATTACTAATAAGCTTGAGATGGCCACTCTCTGGAGCTCTTCCCCTCGGTTTGACTCTTCTTTATGAATATTCACATCCAGAATGAAGCCCCACTTGCTGTCAGTAATATTCTGTGACTGGCATTGTGTAAGCTGTTGCTCATGATTTTTCCACTTTCTTTGTCCTGTTTTTCCTCTTTGATGTACAGGTCTATGGATTACACTATCTGGCTGCTTACATACAGTATATGTGTGATCCACTGTTTAGTCTTTTACTATATCACAGAATTTTCTTTTGTCTTGTGTTGAGATTTATTTTATTTTTTTTAGACTTGATATAAGAATGCATTGTGTTTGGAATGTAATAAGAGAAATCATCATCCACCAGTCTTGAATTTTCCTTCATGTCAGTACAGACAGAATCTCACCACATGATGCTCAGCTTCACTTTTCTGTCTAAAATAAAGCTTGAAACAAGTAGAGTCTCATATCCATTCCCTAAAGTCTTCCCAGCATCTTTTTAAAGATTTGTTGGTCTCTTTTATCTTCAAGGTTTATTACTCAGAGAGAGACTTTTCTCAGCCTTCCCCACCAGAGACGCCTCACAAGTGACGTGTGACACTCTTCTGGTGGCTGCTGTTGCCTTGGTTTCTCAGGCGTATAATTTCTCGATGACACTACATGTTGACCTGTGTCCCTTAATCACTCTTGATACCACAGCATTGTTCTGGCATCTCCAGATGTGGCGACTGGGGCGGTGATGCTTTCGCCTAAGTCCCTGACAGGAATATCTGTTGCCTGTATGCTTTTGGCATTGTGCAGCTGGTTTATGTTATGTTACAGTACTTCCTTGAACTGGCAGATTTGTAATTGGTGCAAGAAAAACAGGATGGTGAATGTTTTATTACCAGCTGTTTTTTGGCTTCTTTCTTGGGACTTAAAGTGTGGAGTATGATGTAAGTGACAGCTGTGTGACAAGGAAAAATAAGCACAATTCAGCAAAGAATGGTTCTTGCCTTTAAACTGGAAAAACATTTCCCTGACATACGTAACCTATCAGCATGATGTTTAAAATCTGGAGTGTTACACTATACACAAACTATAGTATTCATGTGCTGTATGTAGCATCTTCATGCCTAGCATGTTATATATACAGTAGTATATACAGTATATTGTACTTATATATATTGTGGTCAGCAGGGGGCGCACAAGCTCCCCAGACACAAAACACAATACACACAGGCACAAGTCCAGCAACACACAAGGCTTTATTTTCAAGGTGGGAAACACTTTTCCTTTGTTCCCCACCAATGCATAGTATGAAAGCAAACACCACTTTATCTTCTTTTTTTCTCTTCTGTCTTTCACTTCCCCTAGGCAAGTGTCGTCCTCTCCCTCCCGACTCTGGCTCCTTGAATGGAGTGAGGTGGCTTTTTGTATAAAATACCTGGAAATGCTCTAAGTGTGCCATGAGCTCCTTCTGGCAGCACTTCCAGGTGTGGTGGAAGTGCTTCTATAAAGGGCTCAGCAGTTCTCCAAGCCCGTGGTATTATACCAAGCCAGGGGAGCTGTGCTCTGCTATTTCAGGGGAGGCACTGCCTCATATAAGCTCTCTCCCTTGGTCCTTCCATCACAAAGGCATCCTGCCGAGTAAGAGTCCCAGCCATCCATCACAATATATATTTATTTAGTTGAATTTTTTCACAAGTAAATGAAGACAGATTCCTCAACAAGAGATACTCAACTAGAAATGCAATCCAAACCTGTATATAAATTCAATGATAATAACAATAATACGTTAGCCAACAAGTCCACAGAAGAAACATCAGTATGTCAGGTACCTTTAATGTGAAGAAGTGATATTTTATTTATTCAAAATCCTCACATTAGGGAAGAAGTTAAATAATAAGACAATCAGACATAAGTTTCAGTAAAACAAAGCTTCAAGATTTAAAGAAGCCATACCATTCATTCCATATATCACAGAAACGGCACTTAAACCCCCATTCTCAGTCACAACCGTGAGCTAAATAGGCCCACTCTGTTATATAACCTCAATATTAATTAAAACAATAGGTGTTTAGCTGAAACACAGGCAGAAGCTCGGCAAATGTATTTTAGAATAACATTAATGAAACCTTGCCAAATTCTAAAGAAGCTCTGCACAGTTCCACATGAACAAAATTACATTTTTTCTAGATTTAGATAATAGAAAATATAATTTTTATAGAGGGTGCATTCGAGTTCTTCCAATTGAGCAGTAGTTGATATACTAACAATGCAGCGAAGGAAATAATGGTTAGTTTATCACTAGATAGTCTATATTCGTCTAAAATAACTCCAAAAACTTCTATATGAGGATTTGTGTTGATAAGTTTAAACAGTTCCCGAATCATATGCCCAAGTGAGGTCAGAGCTACCTTCCATGTATCACAATTAGAGTCTAATCCCTGATATATTTTAGATCATTTTAATTTGGTGAGGCATGTCCGAGTGCACCTGCTTACTCACGCAGTCCAAAGATATGGAGGTTGGGTGGATTGGCAATGCTAAATTGGCCCTAATGTGTGTGTGTGCATGTTTGTGTATCTATGTGTTATCCCTGCAATGGACTAGTGCCTTGTCCAGAGATTGCTCCTACCTTGCGCCCTATACTTACTGGATAGGCTCCATGACCCTGATCAGGAAAAGCAGGTGTAGAATGTGGGTGGATGGATGGATGGATGGATGGGACTTCTTAGAAGATATTCTTTCCAGGTCCAATCAGGCAGTTGTGTATTCTTTCCATTGACTCAGATTACAAATATTTACAGTACAACCCAGTACTTTAGCTCAAAGTCAAGCAACGCCATACCAACTTCTGTTTTCAACCTGTGTTAAGTTGTTTTTTTTTAATATGTGGTATTTTTGTCTTCCATATAACCACACTGATAATGTTGTCCAGCTTTTTAAAAAAGGATTTGTTTTAAATTATAGGTAAACTCTGAAATAGGAACTGATTTTTTTTGTAGCATATGTATTTTATCAATATTAATTTCAGTTTTTTTAATGAGAGATGAGTTAGGCAGTTCTCATTTTGTTATGGAGGCAGTCCTGCCACTAGGACGCCACTGCTAAGAAGCAGCAGGGTTTAAATTAACTCTACTTCAAAACTGGTTTAGTTAGACTTCCTGTGGAGGCTGGCAGCTGAGTTCTTGGCTATTATGGCAAATATAATGAATAAAACATAAAATAGAAATATAAATAATGATAAACTAAGTAAATGTCATTCAATTATGATGTTGTCCAATATGTAATATTAATTCCATCCATGTTAAGCCTAGGCTTAGTCACATTGCAGCCCTAAATTCTGATCAGGCAGGTTAAAAACCAGGGGGCAGATTAAACAAATAAAGATGAATATCTCAAAAAATCATATTGCATTCTGAGGACTGCTGATATATTTCAGATGATCCTTACTTGCTTGATTTTTCCACTTCACAGAATCTTGAGTTCTGAGACGCGTTTTTCAGAGTAGACGAAAACAGACTGAACCGACTACCATGGATATTATGCAACATGTTCATTTTATATACAGCAGCACACTTCTTACGAAGTAAGTGCCACTAAGCACACTTACCAAAGAAATAAAACTGTCAATCATCTTTCTGTCAGTTAGCAGAGGATTTTTATATAAAAAAATGCCATATAGTAAAAACAGCTTCATCAAAAATTGGAAGTAACAGTGGTGAAAATAAGTTTAAGATAACAAATTAACCAAATAAGTATGAATTAAATAAAAGGAAACCCTCATGCAGTCTTTTTAAATAGAACTGTTACATGCCCTTCAAGTATTAGGTGCTTTGCACACCAGTACTAAAAGGAATGAAAGATGTTGTTTTCCATATTTTGACAGTTTCTGATGGGTGAATGACACAATGGCTAGAAAGTTGCTAATGTGACTGTATTCTACAAAAAGGATGATAAACTGAATCTCAGTAGTTATAGACCAGTATCCATTAATGTTTTTTTTATTTTTCTGTGTGCTGGGCATGGTGATACAGTGAGGAGTGCTGCTCCCTCACAGATCCAGCATCTGGATTTTTGAGTCTTGTGCCTGGCCGTTGACGTTTTGTAGTTGTGTGAGTTTTTCTTGAGAAATCCAGTAGTTTGATTTAACATACAGATGAGATTATTTGGTGGTTCCAAACTGACTGTGTAAGATGTGTGTGTCTAAATGTGCCCTGGAACGGACTGTCATTCTGTCCTGGGTTGTTTCCTTTCTTGCACACAGTAGTACTGGGATAGGCTCAGGCCCCCCACAACTCTGAAATGGATAAATGGATCTGAGAATTTGTTGAATTCATTTCTAATTAAAATTATGGAAACTATAGCTTTAAATACATTAGAAGACAATCTGTAAAAAAAAAACAATACTTTATAGGTTTTGGTGGTTACGACCCAAGATAAGCAAATCTGACTTCTTTGAGTAGGAAATAAGAGAAGCAAGAAAAAAGCACATAAGGCCATTTACTTAGAATTTCAATAACATTTTTAGGATCCTGGAGATAGAATTCATTGGCATTCCTTACCAAACTGGTTGGTGGGTTAGTTAATGGGCAGCAGACAATCATTACAGATAAAGGTGATGTCATTTGTGACCTCTGCCAGGGCTCTGTGCTCAATATTATTTTTTCTGTTTAGTAGAATGAAACACACTAAGTTACAGATGTTTGAAAAGATACATTTATATTTATTTGCTTAGTAGACTCTTTTATCCAAAACAACTTAGAAAAGAAGTCAACTGAGTAACCATCAGTCCGGGGGACTGTTTGGGAGCAAGTGTCACCAGAACTGGCTATAGGCTTTTTTGTTGCCCTAGACAAAAGTGAAAATGTCGCGTCCAAACTAAGGAGTCTTGATGGCAATTTTCATACATATTTCTGAAGGTCGTAAAAATGCATCTATTACTCATTTACTCTTCAGTAATAAGACCTTAAAAAGGCTTCTTTTAGTGATAATGATACTTTCAAAGCATCAATAAAGTGGTTATTTATCTATACCATGTGACCTTCTAAAATAATTTCACTTGGAACTGTCAGAAGTGGCTAAACCGAGACATATTTCTCTTGATATTACATATTTCAGTATGAGATCTGTGAATCCTTCATATTCATACGTCCTCATTCATAAGGCTCCTGATATGCCACACTGCACACACTTATTATGCTTTATAAGTGTAATTAAGATCAAAAAAGCCTTTGTTAAGGGGTTATTATATAGGAGTTAATGAGTAATAGATAGATTTTTGCAGTAACTAAACTATGTAATTTTATTTGGATAACACAGTCAAAATGTATTTCAGTTTATACCAACCATCACACAGATAAATGGTATAATTTTTAACACACCTACCCCTTAATATTATCTAATGATCTCAAAATAGTTATACAGATTAAATGTCTTTGGCATATATCTACTGTATGTCTAAGCAGGAACATTTCATATTTAAGTTCTGATACAGGACAGAATATAAAGTATCAAATACAATTATCTCATCATTTTCTTGGTAATGTGCAGAGTACAAATGTTACAGAATGCCTTAGTTAAACAGGCAGTTAGTTAGAGGCACTTTCAAAATTTATACAGAAAGTTTTTTCCCTTACAGATGACAAAGTGCTTATAGTATTTTTTTACTCTGGTATTATTTATTCAAGTAAATAATAAGCCAACATGCAGAATTCATATGTGAAAATGTCTGAGGAAGTGCACTGTAACTGCTTCCTTAACATTTCTGAAGGCAGCTGGGGCCAGGTGCTGCTAATCAAGTGTACTCGATTAGTTGACGATCAGGAAATGCTTCTGCCTTGATATAAAAAGAACCGCTTCAGTCCGGAGCAATCCGACTTATGGGAACTCCATTCCAAGGACAAAAGCCATCTGCAGTGTTCTCAGAAAGAAATTGTTGCTGCGCATTAGTACTTCAAATCCATCTCTTTGCAATCTGAAGCCCATAATTCTTCAGTGAGAAGGATTATTTACAAAAAATTCAAGACAGCTGCCAATCATCCTGTCAAGAATACTTGCAAGGGTTATAATTATATGTTGTTATTTTTAATAATTTAAAAATGTTATGAAATCATATTAATATTGCTTTGAATTTATTTTAATACTTTTCAGTCAATCATTTTGTTTCCATGGTATAAACAATTTTACAGTGTTTAGAAATAGACTATTTATGGTAAAGATGGTGGTTATTTCTGTAGGGATAGGTTGTTAGGATGTCAACGTGACACAGCTATTTAAGATGCGGCATGCATATGCATGAATCTAACCTTTGGATGCACTTCCTTTCATTTTGTAATACCTTTAGTTATTGAAAGAAAGGGCAATAGACTAGGCTTAAGAAATTTGCTTTGTTTAAAGTTAAGCAAGTTTTTGCCTTTAGTTTTAAGTTTGGTGTTTGTTTTTTACACTTTATCTTTGGTATCAAACCACTGAAGGCTCCTTATGACCATAATGTCTAGAAAATCCTTTATTTCCAAATCAAAATACTCTTCACTGTGATGGCATCCTACCAAATCCTCACAGCAAATTCAGCCAAAAATTAGATTGTATGATCTTCCAGGGGATCACAAAAATCTCAAATGTTATATCAAGGGATCTGCCAAAATAGGAAAAAGTATAATTGATGAACAAATAAGGTATTCATTGAAGGGTGGCCAAAAGAAAACCATTTCTCTCTAAAGCAAAAAGATGTCAACTGTTGTGATTTATGGTTTTGACCCTTTGGGATTCAATTCTGTTTAATGTTGCTTTGATATAATTCATTTTTCATGCTTTATTTATTTTTATAATTATGATAGTGATGACATCATAGTGCCATTTTGGAACAGAATTCCATCATATGCATTACAAGTTTAGGTTTGTTTCTCATGATTACATCCATAATGTTGATAAGAACAATATCTGCTTCTGCTCTTGTGATTTCTGCTATTGTGACTCACAACTTTAAATTGCAATCACTACAAAAAGAGTTTGTGGTAACACAGCCATCCCAGCTTTGAAATAACTAAAAACTAGTTTTGGTGAGGACCTGTTTTCAGTATTTTTCTCAGATTTTTCTCCCTTCCAGTTACTTTGACTCTTACATGTGTCTCTGATTATGGTTTTGTCTGCTCCCATTACTTTCCCCCTAATTATTTGCTCTTTTCAACTGCAACATGGCTTTATTTTGAATTCTCTGGCCCCACAAAATATCAAAGAAAGAGGCCATCAGAAATAACTTACAAAACAGGTCTCATCCCAAGGCAAACCTGGCCCCAGGAATATGGTAGGCTATAGCCCTCACATGTCTTCAAAATTAGTTTTTTCAGTACAAAAGGAATAGAGAAGAATATCAATAGCTTAAACTGAAGAAAAACTATAAAAACTCTATTGAAGATTAGAGGCAAGTCCTTAATAAAATTGAAGATTCTTTAGGAAAAAATAGAAAATATAAGAACATGCTCAAAAAAATAAAAAGGAAGCAAAAAGGTATTTCCCAAAAGGCAGTCCCAATAAAAAAATCAGAAATCAGAATCCTTAAAGCAGTAACAGAAGTCACAAAAAACAATAAATACAAAGCACATTCAATAAATGACAAGGGACTGCATTTCCCATAAGGCTTTTTAGGGCTGGGGGCGACTGGAACGACTGACAAAATACCAGGAACATAAAGATATTTACAGAAAGTGTACAAAAATATTTTTAAACATAACTAAAACAATAATACATTAAACATATTGATTGAATGAAAAATGAACAGAGCAATATTAACAGTACTTAACATACTAAATAATTCAAGCTGAAAAATGAACAACAAACACAAAAAAGGAACATAAATATAAGTAAGGAAGGAATCCAGGCTAAGGTTTACAAAGTTGAATGAGCTACATGACTTACAGAACAATGTCCTCCTGAAAGATGAACCTAAAGAATAGATGTTGATCAATATGTAAAAATTCACACTTGGAAAAAATCTAACAGAACATATTACCTCAAGATCTTCACAACAAATTCAAGCTCATGGGGGGATACACGGTAAGGTGGAATTATTTTACTGCCACAGGACCATGTGCACTTCAAATGGGTCACTTCACAGTTACTGGGTCCACAATGACCTCTGCCCTCCTTTTGCTGCAATATTGTAGAGAAAAAATGTAAGGCCTTCAGTGTGAAGCTTGATTGAAATTAGATCATATGAGAGAATAAAAACCTAATCACATTAGAACATCTACAAATGACTGGGTGAAAAAAAAAGAATCAAGTGTTTGAAATAGCAACGCCAAAGTCCAGGCCTCAGCCTTACTGAGATACTGAAGCAGGATCTTAAAGGGATACTCAACGAAAAAGAATTTTTATTATATGTTACTTAACCCATGTATTTTTTAGTGATGGCCATGTCATGTTTTTGTAGAAAAAAAGACCTAATTTTCTGTTAGTTTGGGAAGTAATTGCTTGGAGCCTCCTCTTTTTGGGGACCAACCTCTCCCCCACATTTATTGGTCAAAAGTTCTGTCTATAATTCAAAAGTGTGACCTTGTGTGATGGGACTTCCTGTTTTTGGACTACTTTCATTAATTATTGTTTTTTATTTAACAACTAGCTGAAATACCCGGAGTTGCCCAGAAGGAAAATAAATTGTTTTTTTTTTAATTATTTGAGAAAAATATAGTTAGGGGTGGCACAGTGGTAGCGCTGCTGCCTCACAGTTAGGAGACCTGGGTTCGCTTCCCGGGTCCTCCCTGCGTGGAGTCTGCATGTTCTCCCCGTGTCTGCGTGGGTTTCCTCCGGGTGCTCCAGTTTCCTCCCACAGTCCAAAGATATGCAGGTTAGGTGGATTGGCAATTCTAAATTGGCCCCAGTGTGTGCTTGGTGTGTGGGTGTGTTTGTGTGTGTCCTGCGGTGGGTTGGCACCCTGTCCGGGATTGGTTCCTGCCTTGTGCCATGTGTTGGCTGGGATTGGCTCCAGCAGACCCCCGTGACACTGTGTTTGGATTCAGCAGGTTGGAAAATGGATGGATGGAAAATATAGTTAAAAAAAACCCAACTTTAAAAATAAAAATAAATTAACAAACAATGAAGACTCACTAATGTGCTTGTCTTGCGGTCTTGTATGTATGTTATCATCCAGTTGACGCTCAGAACCGGCCAAGTCTATTTCATTTCAAAAGCAACAGGCGGGCGTGGTGGCGCTCAAACATAAAGATTGCTGGAAGTCACCTCCAGTTCGCCCTCTGGTGGTCGTTCTGAGTGTCAACTGAATGAAAACGAGCATACAAGACCGCAAGATCACCCCCCACCCTGCCCAGAAGGGGGTGGGTTAGGGTTGATTTCACCCTACAGTATTTTTAGTCGACCAATGAGAAACATGTGTACCAAGTTTCATGAAAATCACTCCAGCTGTTCGGCAGTGATGCTGGAACATACATACATACACACATTGACTTTTATATACAGTATATAGATAAAACAAGAACATGAGTTTTGCACATTGTGAGCATCTGACTGGATGACTTAATATTTTTCATTGATATTTTGATATTATTTGCTGTTGTCTAGTGTTGGTCACCATTAGGTCCTGTTTTTTCAGAAACCTTGTTGTGTCCCTTCTACATGACAACATGAGATTAAATTTTTTTTTATGGTCATATAAAAACTTCATGTGGTAAGTAACATTAGAAAAATATAATTTTTGGGTAGAGTATTCATTTAAGGTACTGCAGCTTTGCATAAAGAAATGTCCTCAAAAATCAATAAACTAAAGTCGTGTGATAAGGAGTACCAGGCCAGATTCAATCCAATATGGTTGACAGACTCTGCTAACAGTGCTTCTACAAGCTTACTTAACTATATTAAGTTAAATGTATCTAATTTTAGGACTTGGTGAGAACTGGATAATTATTAGATATGCATTGTAAATTCATGAACCTGTGACAGGAGACAGCTACATTTTCAATTTGCAGATGCTGCCTATACTGAAGTGACAGTGAATACTGAAGAGGTAGTAAAAATACAGAAAAATAATGTTCAAAAAATGAGAAAATACACGTCAATGTAGACAAAAGCCACATGCAGGTCAAATGGAATTTAAGTATTACATGTCAGCAAGAAGTTAACTGTAAAAAGTACTTAACATTTTATATCAACACAACATTCAAATGATGCTCCAGGCAATATGCAGAAGTGATTAAACAGGATAAAAAACATGAAACTGTATTGTAAACAAACTACCAATGACAGGGTGTATGTGGAGTACTGAATGAAATTCTGACTGCAAAAAGAAATAACAGCACTGCAAGTTGTTTAGGAAAGGGAAGCCAAGTACTACTTTCAGCTAAAAGTAAGAGAAACTAAAACTCTTGAGACCTGACCGGAGTAGGGCAAGTAGGAGTCTAATTCTCCACTATGTAATCCCACAGATTTTGAGAAGGTTGACCCAGTAGAATTCTTGTGCTTAAATAGTGAATCATGGTCTTGAGAACACTGGTGGTAATTAAAGGATGTATAGGTAAAGGGAAGACCCTTAGGGAAATTAAATTAAGGCCCCATATGATATTAAGACAGTTTAGTAATTAGTTAACCAACTGGCTTGAGCGACTAAATTGTCTTTAATTGTCTATAAAGTTTCTAATAATTTAACTAAAATATGAAGATAAAGACCAGTCCCTGTCACGTGGTTTGCACTTTATTGAATACCTTTGTTAGCTCGGCAGTGACATAGTGGTTAACACTGCTGCTTTAAAGAACTAGCATTTGGGTTTGATTCCTGCGTCCCATAAAATTACAGTAATCCCTCGCTACTTCGCGGTTCACTTTTCGCGGATTCACGACTTCGCGGATTTTATATGTAAGCATATCTAAATATATAACGCGGATTTTTCGCTGCTTCCCGGGTTTCTGCAGACAATGCGTCTTTTTACTTCTGGTATTTGCTTCCTCAGTTGGTTTGCCCAGTTGATTTCATACAAGAGATGCTATTGGCGGATGGCTGAGAAGCTACCCAATCAGAGCACGCAGTTAAGTTCCTGTGTGCTGCTGATTGGCTCAGCGACGGAGTGCTGCATTAACCAGGAAGTCTCATCTCACTCATTCAACATTAACGTGCTCTTGCTACTGCATTCAGGGGATTATCACCTTCAATCGTCATCATTTTTACTGCGCAGCATATTCATCACGTCATATATAGCTACGTGAACTTCGCTATACAGTAAGTGTAAACTTATCTACCGATTTCATATTGCTTAGCAGTTGTCCCTGTTATTAATAGAGTAAAGGGTGGGTTGTAAACAATACAGGGAGGGTTTAAAAACGTCCAAATACACGTTAAATAATTAAATAAATATGGTGTCCCTACTTCGCGGAAATTCAGTTATCGCGGTCGGCCTTGGAACCTATCTCCCGCGATAAGTGAGGGATTACTGTATTGTCTTTGTGGAGTCTGCATGTTCTCTCTGAATCTGCTTGGGTTTTCTTCCGGTTAGTCCAGTTTTGCTCCCACATCTCCAAAAAAAATGTCTGTTCAGTTAATTTCTGATTCTAAACTGGCCTAGTGTGGGTGTGTTCAAGAGTGAGCCCAGAGATGAACTGGCACTCCTTTAAACAAAAGCATTCAAATAAGTCAGTCTTACTATGGCACATTTCATACCAACACCAAAGAGTTTGGAAAAATATAGACATGGGAGGGGAAGAGGACTTAAATGACAGAGGAATTATGGATGCTGAGGGATCTGTAGTGCTGTTTAACAGAGTTATTGATTTCCTATTCTCTTTTCCCAACTGGCTATTTCTCAATTATAATGTTAATGGGCTTCAAAGTGTCTTGATTTGTTGATGCTAATCAAAATGAAACTGCTCTGTTTACTCTGTGTTTAATGTGCTTTGTGTATTCATGCATGTACTGTGTGTGATGTGTGGTGTAGAAATGTGGTGCTGATGCTTTGTAGTTGTGGATTTCTGCGCATGATTGAGTGAGGTACAATATGAATGCAAAGAATAAATGCTGGGTTTTCAATTAGGTTGCTCCTTTTAATGACGGTTTCCTGAACAAAAGAAACAGCGCTCGTTGGTGCAGATAAAGAAAGAAATTCTAAAGTGCGTCCTTTAAATAAAGAGATTCTTGTCTGAGCAGCCAGTTTGAGTTAGAGCTCCGTCCTGCGGTGGATCTACGTCCAAATCAGACACCACTTACCAGGAGTGATGCAGATTTATAGTCCTCTGACTGGAAGTGGAGAGGCCAGTTGCTCTCATTGGTAGTGTCCTCAGAACTATGGGCAAAAGAAGAGATGACACAGCGACTGTGCTCCATTGTGTCCCAGGGTGGTATTGCTTACCTTGGATGGGCCAAGAAGATTACTCGCATGACACACATGCATGATACACTATACCAAAACTGAGTTTGAGATTGAGACTCTGAACTGGGTTAATGCTGAGGAACAAAGTAGGAGTAATAAGACCCGAGTGTGAAGAAGTAAAGTTCGCCTCGGCCCAGAACTGTATGCATCTGTTGAAGGGGAACATTAGAACATTCAAACAGTGTAGATGAGGACAGGCTATTCAGCCCAACAAAGCTCGCCATTCCTATCCACCTAATTCTTCCAAAATAACATCAAGTCTACTTTTGAAGGTCCTACTGTCTACCCCATTACTTGACAACTTATTCCCTGTGTCTGTGGTTCTGTGCGTGAAGAAAAAATTCCTAATGTTTTTGTGAAATTTACCCTGGGTATTACCAATATAAGAATCCTTAAACTGGTACTACCCAAAAGAAAGGGGTTTAAGGAACTGTCTTAAAGAACTTCAGATTCTTTGAATACCTTGTCAGGCACATTTATTTTATTTCTGTACAGGTCTCTTTTTAGACAATAGATTCAGAATGCTTAAACATA